>NW_008794414.1:614461-631614 GCF_000699145.1 Aptenodytes forsteri
CCCCCCGGCTGGTTTTTTGAAATTTTATTAAATATCCCTTTAATCCGGACAACCTGCCAATATATATTTTATACATAAGGGAATTTGACAACGGCATGCATTACATCAGTGGCAAAGTATTTACGAATGGGAACAAACTTCAGACAGATTGGCTATAGTGATTCACAGAACCATTTTATGCTAGGATGGTGTGTTCAGATGGCTAATACTAAATGAAAATCTCAGTTACTTTGAATTAGTCCTACAGCAGTTCTGAAGGCTAGATATTTTATACATAAGGGAATTTGACAACGGCATGCATTACATCAGTGGCAAAGTATTTACGAATGGGAACAAACTTCAGACAGATTGGCTATAGTGATTCACAGAACCATTTTATGCTAGGATGGTGTGTTCAGATGGCTAATACTAAATGAAAATCTCAGTTACTTTGAATTAGTCCTACAGCAGTTCTGAAGGCTAGATTCTCCACTTAGTGAAAGAGACCTGATAAATAACATTTTATTTCTGTTCATAGGAACTAAGGATCCAGTGCAAAGAATTCCCTATGGTCCAAAACAGGAAAGGAAAAGTATAAGGTATTTTAAAGGATAGTTTGAAGGGCAGGGAGGTTTCGTAATGGAAGGTTTCCTAACAATGGTAAATGCCTGTGTGGGCTTAGCATCCGAAAGTGATATTTCTTGAAAAATAAGTACTGAACAACGATCCTTGGATATCATCTAATACCTATAATAACGTATTTCCAGTGTATAGGATAGCTTCTTTCGAATTCTTGCTTCAGGCCTGAAAATCTATGATATTCTCAGTGTCTGATTGCCATCATATTTACGTTAGACTAAAAGAGGTTGCTAAAAAGTGCTATTACTCAAGGCACTAAAGCCTTAACATCCTAACATACATACCCATTCTGCTGCATTTGTGTAACACATATGCAGCTGAATGTAGTGGGATGTATCCACACTTGATGTTAACCGCATGCTTCAGTCTTTGTCAGACAGTGGCCTAAGTCCATAAAAGTCATCGACGGTCAAAATTTCAAGCTGACCAGAAAGTCTCAAGTTTTGTAGAGATACTAGATTTTGCATGATGCACTCAGCATTATGTTACTGAGATATTGCCCATCTTTGTCAGCATTGTCATACTGTCTTATGGAAAAAATAGTTCTGCAGAGGCCAGTCCTCAGGAACAAGAGGGTTCCAACGTTCCAAAGAAAACCGGCCAATTTTAAGAAGTTTCTCAAATGAAGTGTTTTAGGTTCCTCAGTTCAATGAAACATTTCAATCTGAGCAAAGCAATCTGAAGCAATTCTCAATGGAATTGGAAGACATAAAATCTAATTGAAATATCCCATGGAACTTATTAATTTACAAAAACTGCATGTTCCATCAGAAAATTGTTCTGATGGAAAAAATTTGTGCAGGTCTATTTGAAACTTTACTTCAGGTAATATGCAAGATATTTCCTTCCAGGTTTTGACCTCCTAAGAAACCATGTATTGACACCTTAAATCAGAATGCCACTGATGTCAGGAGAATAGTTTGGTACTATCAGCAACTATTCAGAGATATGATTTTACAGACATAAAAGAAGCAGGCTCTGAACAACTGACTTGTTGCTTGTGCTCTCCTGGAAGTTCCAAAACCACACAAGAGCATTAGGTATTCTTCTTTTGAAAGCTAGGAGTCAAAATTCTTATTTTAATTTTTTCTACTTAATTTTTCTCTCTTCTTGTTTCCTCTAGCCTGTTTTTCCTCCTGGCCTCCATGGTGCGAAGAGTCTCCTATGACAAATTCAAAACACTGAGTCCATGATCATCTAAGTCTCCTTGGTCGATGTAATGACTCTTTTAAATTCTGGATCTCTCAGCTGTTAATGCCATACCTGATACTATTTGGAGGCATTTTTAGAAGACCATAGTCCAGCTGTCTAGATATTGAAAGAATTGCCCTAGCTATTAGACCAGCTGCTTAGCCTCTCTCCTGCCTTTACCTTCCCTATTCACTTGGTTGTAGGAACCAATTTTTCTGGTAACCTTGATTGTGTCAACAAAGCAAGGAGCTAAGCTCAGCTAAGTAACTTCTTATATGGATGTGCACATGCACAAAGTATGCAGTAGAACAAGAACAGGAAAGTTACACACACAGAAAGCCATCAAACTCCCAAACACAGTCATTAATGCAGAATTTTGTCACCCACAAAAGTCTTGGTTTTGATCTGACTTATATTGGCCGTTTCAGCTCTCAGTTTTTTTAGCCTGATCAGCTTGCATGGGGCAGTTTATTGGTTTCCACTGACTTGGAAAGTTTGCATTTGAGAGTTTTGCATTGCACCTCTTTTTTTTTTCTTTTTTTTTTTTTTTTAATGCTCTAATGAAATTTCAAGGAATTTCATACTTCAGTTTTCTGTTATCAACTGAATACAGACTTCTTCAAAGTCAACAACCATCAGCTGGGCATAGTCACTTCAGAGCTCACCAGGAATAGTGACTCCAGAAGGTATCATGTTCTTGCTATAAAATGAAGACTCAAAGCCAGAATGAAAGGTTACAATTAGAAAAGAACTCACAACATAAAAATGGGATACATACACTTACACATATGTATTCCCAAAATGGTCACACCATCTTTGTGCAACCTGGCTCAATGGAAGTTGTAACATCAATGCAAACTTATGTTTTATGTGAAAAGAACATCTTCTCCAACACTTGACAAGATTTTCTTTTGTATGAAATGACATTCAGTCCCAGAGTGAATGCTCAAGCATTTCAGTACTTTCAGGGGAACAGAAAGACGATCACGGTCTTTACTCTGGCAAAGCACTGCAAAATATAATGGCTAGGAGTTAAAAGAGTTAAAGTAAAATCAGAAACAGGGCAATAATTTTTAACAGTGAGGTAGTTAATTTCTGATACAGACTACCAAGAGAAATATGAAGATTTTGAAGGGAGTTTTTGTTCCCTTCCGATCAAGATTCAGTATCTACCTCTGGAAACACCTTCACTCAAACACAGGAATGTGGAAAGCATCCTGTGCTTGATTCAGGAGCCAAAACTAGGGTGTCTAATGCCATCTGAGATACTCTAGATATGATCTGGTCTCCAGGTGCTGTGCAAGTACAGGTCCTTCTTCTCAGCAGTGTCACAGCTGCTTGTCCTGGGTGTGTGTCTCATACCCTGGAGCATCCAAAATGGCACTAGATGCTTATGTCTGAGCACCTTGTACAATAGGAAATGAAGCTGATCTGTTAATAGTTGTCTTCCTGTATTAATTCTGACCATTTTCAGAAGGAAATGAAAAACAGATTGCCATTTCATTTTTCTGTTCTATAACATCAAACTGGCAAATCCATGGAGAGAAGTCAGTAATCTTATTCTTGGAAATTTACAGGAAAGCGTATGAGTTTGTTTGCTTTCTCTGAAACATTTTTAATGGGTTTATTCTGTGCTGCCTCATAACAAACGTGGGTTCGTGTCAACAGCAAGCAATCATTTAAAGCTTTGTAGAATCGATACTCTCATAAATTTAAAATGGACATGCATATGAAACTGTTTGAATCCAGCCTTCATTTTTGTCTTCCAGGCCAGATCAAAAATCCTTAACTAACTAGCTATCTAACAAAATAACTAACTGACTGAAGATCAAGCAATGGACACATTATTTTCCTGTTGCACTTCTGATCTGGATTTTTTATTCATTTCTGAGTAATGCTATTCATCCAGGAGAGCTCTATGAAAATGTAAGTGTAAGCGCTACTTATTGTGAGCTAGGAACAAAGAGAGAAGCAGTGGATTCAAGGCTTTTTGGCTATAATGTGCTGCTGTCTAGATAATGGGCTCTCTTGGTGTTATAATGAAAAGCAAACATATCATTAAGAAAGAGCTCCATAAAAACTGCCTGCCATATATCTTAAGCTTCATTAGTTTAGATTAATGACTTACTTGATATACATGACAATAGGTGAAGCAAATCTTTGTTTATTTATCGACAATTCAATGTAACTGTGACATGCATAAACAGGCTTCCTCCTGATTAGTTCCATGTTTTAAAGTAACTTTGTGTTATAAAACTTGTTAACTACAGTATCATTTTATTGAACTCTGCTCTGTGAATGATGTGATCTACATTGAAAGGCGTCAATATTGCAGCCATTCCTGGCAAGCATTGGAGCATTATGTACACAGATTGGAGTAGATATCTCATTGTACAAATCCACGGACCCAGAAAATGTCCAGTTATTGAGACTGCACAGAGAGGACAATGTTCTATTCATAGGATCTGCAGTGCAAGGTCAGAGAATGAAACTTGAACTAAGTGTAAGGTTCAGATTAGTTTCACGGTTTTGCAGAGGACCTCCCTGAAAGTTAGGACTCTGAAAGCACCAATCCTTTCCCAGAGATCCCTGGCAAGGGTTCATAGCACGCAGCATAGCATTCGTATGAATAAGTAGTTGGAGAGTGATTTCCAGTGTGAAGCTCCTGTAAAGCTCAGGGAGAGGGAGAAAGAGAGAGTGATAGAAAGGAAGTTATATGAGCCTTTTTCAGAAAATGCTTGCAGAGTGATGGTATAAAAACGTTGAATTTTGACATGTTTTTTGCTTGGATGAAATAATTTGTATTTAGAATCAGTTACAATTTGGAAGTTATAATCCCATAGCACCATTGACATCCTGTGCTTCCCCCCCTAATAATGCTCCTGAAAGCACATAGCTAGAAATGGGTTTCTTTAACAGTAGCAATTTTTTTAGGCAGAACTGGTAGTGTTGTCTCTTAGTATGCCAGTTTCATGCTTTCCATTATAAAGATCTGTTTTCAGTGACTTCTAAATTTGCCAGCTTCTCTGGGCTGATATTTTGATATTTGCATCTTGAACGTTGACTTCAGGTTGAAATTCTTGGAAAAAGCCAACTGAAATAGTTCAAGGGTAAGGATCAAAGGTCAAGGTCAAAGAAGGGGTCAAAGAAGGAAGGAATGGGAAAAAGAGTCTGCCCAAAATGCACACTGCTGGGTGAACACAAGTGTCCTGAGTCTCACTATTCTGCTGCTGCTAGTAAAAATGACATTGTGATGGCAAACTGTTATCTCAGGGCTCCATAGCTGACCTGCAAGAACTACATTGCTGCTATCTGCTCTCTGCTAAAACCTCCAAAGTTTTTCTCCAGCTCTGTCATTTGTTGCCATAGGACAAAATTTCCTCCAATTTCTTCTTTTAAAAAAACCCAAGAGGTCACACATAAAAACACACAGGAGGAAAGCTAATAAGATAACAAAATTAAAACATTTTTTTCTCTTAAGATGGGAACAAAAAGCCTTCAACAAAATATGTGGGTCCAATAGTCATTCAAGTTGTACAAGGAGCATTCACTAAGACGATGCTATTGGAGAAAAAAAAAAATCTCAAAATTATTTCTTTGTGTCAACATTTATTCCAGAAGAGGTCAGAGAGATTTCTACCCCAGAACTATTCTTTTCCAGAGGATAAGCCCACAGGGTTGTTTCCTTTAGGAATTCTTAAGCAACTGAAATAAGCAACTGCTGAACTATTAACTGTGAATAATAATCTGTCATTTAAATGAATTGTGTTACCTGAATAATGGAAAGTGGCAAACATGACACCAATATTTTATAAGATTTTCTATATTAACTCAGACAATTACAAACCGATAAATTATATTTGTATAAGAGCAAATTTGCAGGAAGATTCCATTCTGTAAGAACAGACTGAGTAATAAAATAGCAAAATATGATATACTAGGGAAAAGCCAACATAGCCTTTGCATAGAGAAGTCATGTCTCATGTATCAGTTAGACACCTTTAGAGGAGCCACTGAGCATATGGTTCAGGTGATGTAATGTACAGGCATTTTCAAAAAACTTTTGAGAAGGTCTCATTGCAAAATCACTGAAAGGCACTAAGCTGTCATGGGGTAAAAGAGAATGTCCCGTGGTGGGTTAAGAATTGGTTAAAACATAAGAAACGGATGGTAAGGGTGGGTAGTTGCTTTTCAGAAAGAAGGGAGCTCGAACATATACTGCATATGAAAAATGTGCCATTCAACATATTCATAAATGGATATCACTTGAATGATAAGGAGGCAAAATCTGAAAATGATACAGAATTATTTGCAATAATCTAAAGCTGATTGTGAGAAGTTGTCAAGGAACTCAAACTTATAAGTAGATTATAAAAAGGTAGATGAAATTAAATGTTAGAAAGTGGAATATAAAGCCCAGGAAAAGAAATAACCTACATGTATTAATATATGATGGCCTTCACTTTAGTTACCATCATTCAGGAAAGAGATCTTGAAGCCACTGCAAACTGTTCTTCAGAACAACAGCTCAGAGTTCAGCAGTGTCTATAAATGTAACTAGAAATTGAAGAATAATTAGGAAAATAATTAGGAGCCTAACAGAATGCATAATCATGTCTTGGTGTATATTAATCATCTATTAATATTTCAAGATTTCGTTATTCTAAATTTAAGAAATAGAGCTTGTGGTCCTGGGCATGCCATAGCAAAAGAAAAAGGTATAATAGAATAACTAAGGATCCAGACAAAGACAACAAAAACAAACAGAGATGTGGATTGTCTTTCATATAGCTACAGAGCAAATAATAAAAAAAAAAAGAATCTGAATTTGGAACAAAAAGGTGACAAAGAATATGAGAGAGATTTGTAGAATAGAGAAGATCAACAGCAAACAACTCTTCTCACAATACAGGTAACGCCACCAAATGAAATTGTCAAAATAGACTTTGAAAGACATGAAAGGTATACTTTTCATGCACGAAAGGTATACTTTTCTAAATGAGTTTAGAAGGGGATCAGAGAAATTCATGCAGGCTGGATCCACTGTTGGCTAATGCACATGACGAGCTGTAACCTCTAGAATAAGAAGTCAGTCAGTTATTGATGGAGGTTGGCTCACTCTCTACACACACTCCCCAGTGGAGACACGGGGCTAGGCTTACCTTTGGCGTCACCTCTTCCGGCAACATTTACATTCAACATTTACATTCAACATTCAGAAATGAGGAAACTGGAAAATTAAGGTTTGCTGTGCAACTTTAATTAAAAATTCCTTTTTGAATATGTATTGTGACATCTATTACGTGCTGTTTTGCCCTTTTCATCTCCTGCAGTGCTCTCCCATTCTCAGTATAAGTCCAGGAACAGTTTGGGAATGGAGCAATGCTGTATACAAAGGCAGCTCTGGCAGAACTTATTTTCACCAGTTGCAGTTGTCTGGTGAATGACACAGGGAACTGCAAGAAAATACTGAATCAAATAAGGCCAAAGATCCTTGAATACAGCCTGGAGAACACTTTCCTACAGTTCCTTGGCTTCTGTGTTCATGCTCCAGGCAGGCAGATATCTACAAACCTCCTCCTGCCTTTGAACTGCATAGCATCAGCAGCGTAATTGCAGCCAACCTACGGTTGTTAGACGGCAGCACGGTTCCCATACCCTGCTCCCCGTTTGTGGGCTCAAACCCTTTTCTTAAAGAGCAACTTAAATCCAGACCATTTGGACAAATTCGGGCTCCCAACCAAGAGGACATATAGCTGTAAAATGGCAGGAAGTCACATCAAATTGGAGTTTTCACAGCTCATCACTAATTTTTTACTGCAGTACCAGGGAATCTGGTTTAGAAAAGTACTAGGAGCTTGCAACCTCAGCTAAAGTCAATAGGATTATGTAAGCTGCTATATGACATTAAGTGCTTTGAGGGGTCTGATCTTCCTGTGTCTCAAATTCTGCCTGTTATTAAGTGGAAATATTTGTTTTCACATATGTGTTCAGGCATTCTGGCTATAAAATAATATTCACACCACTCTTCAGCTCACAAAGATGTTGTGAAAATAAATTAATTAATATTTATGTGTCACTCAGTTGTGAAAGTGATGAGTGTCACTGAAAAGAAAAATTCATTTTTCCATCTTTAAGTTGACATTTTAGCAACAAATATGGCCTGAGGTTGCAGCTGAACAGGAAAAGGAAAAAACAGAATATTGATTAGTTTATTCTTAAGACCATTTTGCATGCTGAATGAGGTAGGTGGTGTGTGAGGAGTTATTTTGTAATTGTATAATTAAAGACAATAATAGAAAAATGTGCACACAACGTTACAATGGCAACCTTAGTTCTGACATTTCCTAACTACTGAGGGCTTGCTTTGAAAGCCTGTTTTTCTGAACGTATGATTTGTGTGTCTGTAATATAAACCACAAGGTTTATATCAGCATTGATTGTTCAAAATTTTATATATATGCATCCCACACTTTTACTATAACATTTTTATATAAATTGAAAATAAACATATTCTAAGGCAATTTTAGAAACATTCACATTTTATGGTTTAGCCAGTCCAGAGTAGTGCTAGATTTCTGCATAATAATATCATCACATTCAAAGGAAATAGAGAGTTTGATGGTAGATGGGCTATTGCAGAGCAGTGAAAACAGAAAGATTGGTTTTTCCCTTCATGTAAGGTCTATATTTAGTGGAGTGTGACCATGCCATCACACCATACAGAAAAAATGATAAAAGCAAGGCTCTACGTCCAGGCCACTTATCTTAAAAATAATTTACTTTCTATTATACCAAAGTGGTGAGAATAATGTTGTCTGGGGATTTTTAATATTTGTAGACTATACTTCCATTTCCAGTCACTTGGGCAGCAAGAGCACATACTCTGTTTCAACAGGTAAAGTCTGAATAATATTATTTGTAATTTTTTTTTTTAAATGACAAGTACTAATCACAATAGCCCAGAGCAGAAACCACAAAATCTGCTTATAATTTACCATTCTCCACAAGAAATTGTCTTCCTTCTATGACATCCTAGAAGGCTCTGGCCCAAAGTTTCAGGAAGAGGAGATTAGGACAGAAAGATTAAAAAAAATTCTTCAGCTCCAAGATGCAATGAGAAGAGTGGTCATCTGCTGCCTTTACTACTTCAATGTTATGTTGATCTGAAGGAACTCAAATTCTTAACACTTCTAAAGTTTCTCAGGCAGCATAGAAAAAAAAAAATCCATATTCTTCTGTCTTTCAGACGACGGTCCTGGAGGAAACTGGCTTATCCCTGTAGAGGATTGTTAATGAACTTGATGGAGGGGCAATGAACATGAATTTTTATGTATTGTGTGGAGGTTTTTTTTCTTAAATTAATAACTGCAATTTATCCTTTCTTTCTCTAGCCACCTTTTATGTGGTTGTTAGCTATTTTGTATCACAAGCATCTGGAAGATAAATGTTCAGAGCATGAAATATTACCTTCATTCCCTATCCATGCCGCAGATCATACATCCAGGTTAATGTTAACAAAATAATCTGTAGGTAGACTCAGAGAAGCAATCAGAAGGAACTACTTTCAAGTCAGGAACTGATATGTGCAAGTTTCCTTGAAATTTTTGTATGGTGAAGCACTTCAGCTGTGCAGGATGGGCACAGAGGTTTGGTCCCAGGATTCTTGGCTCTTCTGAGTGACACTGATTATTGCCCAAATCTGTTATGATGTGGTCTTTGCCATATAGCTGTCCTTCTCTGAGGCAAAATCTGCACTAAGTCCCTTCACCGAGCTGCTGGTATTGTCTTCAGCAGATACCAGCACCAGCAGGAAGGCACAGAGCTCCCCACATGGCAGCAGCACTGTGTCCCTGTCCAGAGGAACACAACTCTTTCTAGCTCCAGCAGCTACAAATTCGCTGATCTCTGAAGCAGTAAGGTTTCTAACCCTTTCTAACTTAAAACAAATCGTGTTTAACTGAATTTAAAGCATATTTACTGCCAGTATAAATGCACAATCCTTTTCAAATCCTACTAAATCATTGGTCTCAGTGATTTCCCTGGCATGGGAAGAACCAAGGGAAGCTCAGTGCAGATTAAGATGTGGATCCCTGACTGTGAAAGAATGATCTCGGGGCAACTGAGACAGGAGTGTGTTAAAAGGTCCAGCTCCCCTCCCTACCTGGTTTGGGAATGTTCCGGTTCCAGGGTGGCACAGGGGATGAGATTTAGATATAGCTAGCTGTCTAAAACTTATCTGTTGAGATATCTATAGACAGATATTTTGCCCTATATGGCCCAATTCCAGACAAGTAAACCAATTTTCCTTCAACTCAATAACCCCATATGACAGGACATTCATAAACATCTTTATAAACATCTTTATAAACATCTATACATAAAAGTACTTTTTAGAGTAAAGTACTCGAAAAAGAAAGTGAAGGTTGGAAAGCTCAGCCATATGGAGGTGTAGATGCACAGTGAAACTTTGTAAGGCCAGCTCTTCACTGGTTTAAATCAGCATGGCATCAATGCCTTCAAGAAAACAATGTCAATTTACATTAGCTGAGGGTTCAATATCTAGTGATATATTGAAATGAAGGGAGTTTTTTTCCCATCACTCAGGTGCCTAAATCAGCTACCAAAGTGGGAGGAAGGAAAATCTTCCTCTTAAAGGGTGACTCTGAATCTGAACCTGACCTTGCTGTGCCAAACTGCTGCCCGAAGGAGCCTGTTCCCGTCCCTTCGTCAGATCTGAGGGAATCTGGTCAACTGCGTGGGATACAGGAGGTCCCTAAAGCTGAGGGGGTTGATTTATCCCATAAGAAAGGTTTTTAACTGGAAATTATGTTAGAGCATCTCCTTGGTCAAAGAGGATAAAAATATACATCGGCCAAAGAGAGATCCAGTCTTGTAGCCTCTAATCACATGAATAATCATGCTGAAACCTACAGAGTCCTGCAAAATGGCCTACTGGATAAAGACCATCACGTTTAATAAATTTGATATACATTTTTTTCCCCATTGAGAAAGAACAATAGACCACATCTAATTCATTTCAGTTTGGAAATGAAAGAATGACTCAGAAGCCACAAACTGATTAGCAAACAGGAAATGGAGAAAGACCTCTGAGTTGTAATTTTGAGACAATATTCTACAGTTAATCTCTTTGAAAAATAATGGAGCCAGACTTTAATATTAACCTGTCATTGCACTGCAGAAGGGTCTAGAGAGAACAGTAAGTAGTATCAATGAAATTAATCTAATGACATTTTATTGTTGCCACAGACTAGAAATCCAGAGATTCAGCTGACAAAAGGAAAATATTCTAGATTTTCTTACTAAATTATGCAGTTGCAACACTTTTATAGATTATAGGGTAAGGTAAAAATTATGTCATTTCAAATTTAAAAGCCTAATTTTCATAAAAGCCGTGTTTAGCTTGGTTGTGTGTGATCCTTCCTTGCTGCCAGAATAAATTTCAGCAGTGCTCTTGTCAAACAGGACTTTCAATACTTTTTACTAAGCTGTTAAAAATCCCTGCCACTAGAACACAGACATGTAAGAAGTGTGAGACCCTCAGAACTTAATTTACAGCTTTTTAAACCCTCCTTATATTAGCTTGAGTTTGTCTTTATTAAAAATATAACATTTCTTTTATAAAACAACAGTTAGTGGTCTAATATAATTTAAATTACTGCCTCCAAATAAGATGCTAAAAGAAAAATACATCTTTCCATTGAGATAGTGAACAAAAACAAATCTCAAAATAAGAACAAATGGAGGTATTATCCCATGAGAAAGAGTATTCTGAATCGATCTATTATTTCGCAGCTTGAAATGTGCCACTATTGTACTTCCACTTGATTA
This sequence comes from Aptenodytes forsteri, assembly GCF_000699145.1. Lineage (NCBI taxonomy): Eukaryota > Metazoa > Chordata > Aves > Sphenisciformes > Spheniscidae > Aptenodytes > Aptenodytes forsteri. The sequence goes on from NW_008794414.1 coordinate 626,123, forward strand.
TGAGTCTTGTTATCACTTCCTCCAGTTGATCCAAATTGAGTGCTTCTGACATTTGCAAAGTTACTCACATATTCTACTGCGCAGCAGGGAAAACCTTGTTAATGAAGAAATAACAAGCAGAAGAATTGAAGAAATATTTAGTTGATTGTAAAGAGGTACAGTTGCTGGTATTTAAATGCTGAAAATAAAAAAAAACCAAGCCACAGTAACACGCTTGCTTATGTCCTCTAAAAAGGGGTGCTAGTGTTGTTTCTCTCCGTGCCACAGGGCACTTTCATTTCCTGATTCTATTATATACTAAGTGGCCACCTGAACCTGCCAATGAACTTGTTCTATTGTGTTTTTCTATTTTTAATCCGAAAGGAGTAAACACATTTCTCATCAGATGTGTCACACACTGCTCTACATTGGTGAGATTTATGAAGGTGTCACCCAGTTATTACAGAGCCATTCATTTATAAATAGGTGTCCTTTCTTCAGGAAATCATAAATGATAGGAGTATTTCCACCATTTCACAAAATCTGTATTGTAAGAAGGATGCCCATTTGTGTTTCTTTTTGACTGCACTACACTGGTGTATTCTGTTTTTTGTCCCTCCCCCCTCACCAATTCAAGGCTTTCTCTCCACTTTATGATTATGTTCAGCCAGATTCATGCATTGGATGGCTAACAGTAGTACAGCAAGGAACATAACAACTATGTCAATACTCATTTACAGACAAAAAAAAAAAAAAATCTCAAAAAATCTCTTTAACCAGCCAGGCTTGCAAACTCTGAGTCAGCTGTACTGCTCTCTCTCTCTTTTTTTGTGGTCTTTAGAAGTTGATGTAGGGGTACTCTTAGTAGATATTCTTCATTAAACACCTACCAAGTCTGCCCAGGAGTGGATATGAATGCAGCTGTAGCCATTTAACAGTGACATCTCTTATGATCTCCAGTCGTATTTCTTACTTGGGAAGAATCTTTCTGTAATATATCATTAGTGGCACTTAAAACTAACTTGAGAAAAAAAAAATTTCTTGCCAATCATGAGGAAAACTAGTCTGATAGGAGGATTGCTCCAGAGACATGAGAAGCAAAGGCAAGTTGTAGAGAACAATATACATGTTTTAAAGAGTTCAGAAAAAGCAAAAAAGGAGAAAGAAAAACAAAGTATCAGCATCCTCTAGTTTTACATTTCTTCTAAATGTCATATGGGATATTACAGCAATGTAATTAGGTTGCATTAAAAAAGACTGGAGCACTATTTCCCGGCTTATTAATCTTTCTTTAACGTTCATTTGGCACATTACACATCCTGCCACATTTTTCACTATTCAAATATTATTTTGACAATCACCAGCACCACAACCCAGAAGAAAAATGTTTGCTTAGCGTGTTGGATGTCACCAGGTGTTGGGTATGTCACCTAACCATCTAAGCAAAAATGAAGAGTCACTTTCCACACTGTGGGGTTTTTTTTTTGTGTCTGTGTGCTTCATTTTCAGTGAAAGGGTCAGGGAAAAACCCAGAAAAAAACCCACTTACCTTTGCGAATGTCATCTAATTTCCATTTTAAAATAGCTTAATGGGATGGTAATTCTCCAAATTTGATTTTCATTTAATATAGAGAAGTAACAATGGTACCTTTTAGCAACTGATGTCTGTCATCCTCAGCTATGTCCTCAGCAAAATTATGATTTTGTTCTGACAACAGGAGCTTTGTTCCACTTTTAAAGTCCCCTTTCACGCATATAGAACATTGTGTTAGAAAAACAAATACCTTCACTCTGGCATCAACTTTAACAGCCAAGAAATAACACGAAAATCCATGTACAGACTCCAAACAGTAAATGGGATTGATTGATGTATGTTTAAAATAGATCTCTTTCTGCACTGTAACTGATTTCTATGCCCAATTTTCGAAGTCTAAGAAGCACCCATGAGTATAAAGTCTGTCTGGGCTCCGAAAGGAGGATTGTGCCTGCATGTGTGGTGTGTTAGATGAGAACTTCCTTCTCACCTTTGCAACACACTACCCTTAGATACAGAAGGATCCTTGCTCCTTATGGTGAGCTGCCTTTACAAACCACTGCAAAAATTTATGTTGGCAAATAGCTTCCAAAAACATAAAAAAGCTCTGTGGATCTTCGGTAAGCATACGGGGTGACAGAGGTTCTACTGGGCAAATATTGGCAAATATGTTGGCATATATGTTGGCAAATAGCTTCCAAAAACATAAAAAAGCTCTGTGGATCTTCGGTAAGCATACGGGGTGACAGAGGTTCCACAGACTATCTGATAGCACAACTAAAGGCACAAAATCCTTACTTAGCCAAATAGATCTAACAAAAGGCAAGAAGGGAATTTTTTTTCTGATTCATCCATCCTCCATCATGAAGCCACTCTCTTCTTCAAGTCTTCCCACTGGCTCCCATTCATTGCAGAAAGTGTAGCTCTCTTTTCCACTGCTGCACTGCTGGGTCCCTGTGTCTCCAGTTTGTCTGTTTCTCTCAGTCTCCATCTTCACATTTAGCTCTTATCTACACATTTCTATTCTTCTGCCTTTTGTGCATTTTTTTCATGCTGACCACTAATAAAGGGGCTCCTTCTCAGCCTTATGCATGAAAATACTATCTTTTCTCTGCTTATGTCCCTCTTAAAACACTCATCTCCTGCGCTATCTAGCAGAGCTGTCATTCATCCATTAAAACAAATCAGTCAATTCCAATGGAAAGGTGCACTGGCACAATTCGCTCTCAGCATCAGCTCTTGGTCAGCATCCAAGAGAGAAACCCTACTGCACTTGTCTCTCTTTTTCTGTGTCTTTCTTATTCTACTTTGAAGACAAGAAGATAAAGCTCCAATAAATATACCAGAAAAAAAAACCACAAAGGCTCCTAAGCATCACTGCATTAAAGGAGTAAGCCAGCAGTGCCTTTAGCCTGAATCCAGCTCTTAATTGTTTCATGTTGTAGCAGGGAATAGGTTTTAATAATATCTAAATCTACTACTTGCTTTTCCAGCGGAACATATACCAAGCTCCTTGGGACAAAGACAAGTTTCTTGTTCTATATAGATCTGCTCAATAAGTAAATAATAAATGGTTTGACCCAGGGGCATTAATGGCAATCAATGCTGCCTTACTTTTAATGTGATGATATCAGCTATGTTGTGATACTGAGTTAGATACGGGCAAATGTCAGAGTCTCTTATTACTAATATCTGATAGATTAGACTTTGCTCAAAACATATCTGTGAAAAAGGTGACCCAGTTTTTTTTGTGTAGAGGATATGGCATATCTGAATCTTGGTCTGCCCTGTAGTTCAGTAACTGGCACCTGATGTACCAATCCCCCCAAAGGGGGTTACTTTCATTCATTATTTCTTCTCTTACCTGTACCTAGCAGTAGTTTGCATCTAGTGATGAGATGGTGATAAGAGGTTTTGCATTTGAATTTTCCCTCCTGACCTTTGAACTTCTTAGAAAAAAAAATTGCTTCCCTTTATTTTATGGCATAACACCTTTTTAACTGATGCAAACTCCCTGGGGGGAGCAGGAGGAGCTGATAGCAACCCAGGCCAGTTGTCGTCATCTGGTGCTGAGCCCTGAATAGCGTATCTTTAGTTATTATAGCAGTATACAAAATCAATGACCTGAGTACAATAGCTGTGACCCATAGATTGCAGTGGCAAGGAATTTTTCCAGGATACAGCGAAAACTGAGTAACTAGTAGGGTCTTATTTGCTGTGCCTGTGGGCACACATAAAACCTTTTGGGTGTGACTTAACAGAACTAGCCCATAGCTTCGAGAATTAATCCAGATAATTAGAGAGCATGGTGCTTTCTGCCATGTCACATTCCTCTGTGCAGAGGGAAAAATGATATTTTAAGGGATTACCTGTGAGAACAGGAGTCACGTGCCAAAGTATTGCAGATAATTTAGGTAATGCCTAGCCATCTTTGCAGCTTATGTCCACCAGGTTTAGGAAGCATATGATGCATGATGTGTTGGGAATGATGGTCTTGTCATTTTTTGATCATTGTCTGAAGAAGACACAGACCTGCAAAAAAGAAGCATCAACGTCAGTATTGATGATACCATGCTATGGTCCAGTATTGGTGGCAGCAGATTATCTTATATCTACATAGTAACGGTGTTACAGGAATCACATAAGGAGGATTGCAGGCCATCTGACGGCTTGTCTTTTTACTTTGCTTTCTAGTCCTAGATATTTCCATTAAAACTGACATTCGAGTGAATGAACAGAGGACTTTAAATCTGATGTGTATTTGTCATATATAGAAAGAACCTTGGTATTATTTCTGCTTGCAGACTTTTGCCACTGCACTGAAGCAGAGGCAGAAAGGGAGGGTTTACAAACTGACTGCAGGTTGTGGCCACGTGTCTAACAGCGGAGAGCACATATTTTGTGTTACAACGTGGTCCCAGAAGATACTGCAGCATCATCCCAGACACGGTGTGTGACTCACCCAGTGTTTATGGACATCTAAACTATGTACATTTTAATTTATTGAGGAAGTTAACCATACAGCCTACTGGAAAAGAAAAAAGTCCATTATAAGAAACTTGGACTTGAAGAGCATTGGGACTGAGTCTGAGCAGACAGCTGGCAAGAAAATCAAGTGTGTGGTTCCTTAGGTCATCCACAATTCAGGTGTACAGGGGTCTATAGAAAGCTGTGTTCTGCAGAAGTAATATATACTGTAAATAAATCAAGCTAGAATAAATTATTTAGTCTCTTTCTGATATTTAGCAGCACATTGCCCATCAAATCTAGTGGAAGCGGCAATTGCTCAGTCTTGGAAAAAAACCTAGTCTTCTCTAGCTCAGCTGTGAGACTAACTGTATCTGAATTTATATATATAACACCACAAAAATACAGCTTCCCCCCCCGAGAAATAGCCTTCACCATATGTAAGAAGCATCTTCAGTGGAAAGTCCTGAGTTCAGGAGTTGCAGGCTAGGCCACATAGCATCTCTTTTAAGATTTTTTCACCTTGGGAGGACAGAGGGACATGCCAGGATGCTCTTTCCAAGCCCAGTACTAGCAAGCCACAGGAGCATCCTGAACCACTGCTCAGTGGCACCAGCCATGGTCCACTTGAACCCATTTTTTTTGCTCTGTGATTTAAGGGGTCCGTGGGGGAAGGGGTTGATGATATAATACTGCCATCTCGTGACCACTGCCAGAAAATTTAATCTCGAGGAGAAAACCAAAAAACCTAACAAATGTAGGATTTAACTTGTCAGTGGGTGAGGAAGGGGTGAGGAAGCAGGGGGAGGCAGCTGCCAGGGCAGGGGCAGCATCGGTAGCCTTCTCTCCCTCCCAGCCCTGTGCCTGGGCTGCCTCTCCTCACTGCACGGGTCCTTAGAGAGAGGTGCCGCGGCAGGGCTGGCTTTAAATTTAATTATCAGGAGAGCTCATTCATTCAGGCACTAGGGGAACCTGAATATGCAGAACATAGGGTTTCTTTTTTTTTTTTTTT
>NW_008794414.1:631921-639710 GCF_000699145.1 Aptenodytes forsteri
TTCTTTTTTTTTTTTTTTTCCTTTTCTTTTAAGAGTGGCTTAAATACAGTTTCCATGGCAGTTAATCCAACTTTGACCCAAATTAAATTTCAACATCTAAAAAATTCATTCAGCCAGAGAAGGACAATGTGTAGCCCTCTCTGAACCAGGCACAGAGCTGTGTGAGAACATTTCTTCTCCCCTGTTTTGCTCTTTGTAGCAGGAACCTATATAACCGTGAAGCCAGCTGGTGCTGCTGAAACACTCGCCCAGGTGCAGGCAGCAGCCCGGTGACTTTCCTAGGGATCCTGCTCCTAAACATGGCCCACTCAGGGGCTAAGGATTTGGTGGTATATCACAGCCCCACAAGCCAAGGGTAGGAAAGGCAACCATTCAAAAATATCTCATTGCTGTAAGAGAATTCTGTGTTCAAAATGAAGATCAATCCATTTTGTGTCCTTCCGAGAAAATAATATTCTCATTGATGTTCACTCTCATAAAACACTCTCTATTTTATGACACTATCAGTACAAAACAAGTCATTTAGATATTATAACAGTATTTTAGATGATACCTACTATCAAAGACTCTCTCACCATAATGGTGGTGAAGCACAATAGAGGTTTTATAATATACAAAGAACTTTCCCTACCTGTTATCATGCTGACGGGGACATAGTCCCTGTTTCAGTCCTGCCCATAGTGGCAAATTACTTTTAACATACTATATATTTCAATGATATCTAGTTAAGATTTCATTATGACATCTCAGTATAAAAGATAATGTACAGTTTCTACCATGTTTTCCTAAAACATTACTGTGGGTGAGATTTTTCACATTAACCACAATTGCAGAAATGACTGATGTTTAAATCTGAAGACAATTTTAGTCATTATTAAACTTCATTATAAAGTAAAGTACGTGGGTGGAATTGTGGTTTGATGCTTTTGTAATTTTCTCTACCTTTTCAATGTACTTTTCAGTTACATTAACTGAATCATTTCATCTTATAGATGCAAAGATGAAGGAGAAGAACAAAAACATGCCCATTAACTGAAGCAGTGCAAATGTGCGTAGTTAATGGAAACCATTTTGACATTTTGTATTTGATTCCATGGTGTGTCTACTCAAACAATTTCAATGGCATATTAGAACAAAATGCTACATTGTACTCTTCACTAAGAATGCAAGTAATAGACTTCAAAAATTACCTTTCGACTGAAAGTATTATCTGTTGGAAATGAAGAAATGTTTTACATTATGAAAGGCTAATAACAGTAAGGGGGAGCAATGGGCTGTAATGAGAATTCAGGCAGAGAAGGTTTTTTGACCCTGTGTTTCCCAAATGCATATGTTTTTACAAGTTGTGGCAGAATTGCTTAGATAGTGACATAAACCCCTGTGTTTAATGGCAATTATTTTGCTGTGTTACAATTAAAGGCTTCTTAATGCAAGATCATGTTAAATATTGTGGCAATATTTTTTCTGTCACAGAACAGGTAATTGATTGCTTTTCCAAAACCAGTTATTTTTTTTCCATGATTGAATCAATTCAAGGACCAGATGCAGTCCAAAATATATTTCCACTCTGATGCTAAGGCAAGATTTACCTATTAAACAAATTCTGCATTTCACCACAGGATAATTTATCTGTTGGTAAGCATATCATAAATAATTTTTACATGCATTTAAGCCTGATTGATGAAAGTATTTCCATTTCGTGTCATTTTCAGGCCAGCTAAAAATTGCTGTATCTTAAATTTCACATTTGAAAATTCATAGAGGTAGCATTCTTCTGATTGCTTCAAAAATATTACTTTATAACCACTTCTCTGTGGCAATACACCCAGTATACTTAAGAACAGCTGGACTGCAACTCTGGAATGCAACCAGAAAAACAAAAACCTCTGCATATACATTTCAGCTAAGTGCTGGTTTTGGCATTTCAGTGAAATGTTTGGCTACAGAATTTTGCCTCATTCAGATGCACGATTGAGTGTTTGGCTGATGGATAGACTGCAAGCCTCTACAAGCCAATTCAGTTTAACAAGAGCTTAAGCCATGCCTGCCTTCCTTCTGTCCTCCTGCCTGCTTTTCGGTGTCAGGTTTTCTTTCCAGGTGATGCCTGGAAATTCCACAACTGGCATCAAAAACTTGTTATATTTTCTAGTTGTTATCCCTGATTCACTCCAGGGAAGAAGGTTGTCACTTTTTGGCTTCACTTGATTGCTCTACCATACACGTACCATTTCTGGTGACTATTGCAATTTTTCACAAGAATGAGATATCAGAATTTCATCACTCCTTATGCATTTCAAAAGAGAACAAAACCTCATTCCCTTTAGCTTCTTAGTCTTCTCTAGTTCACTGTTACTCAATCATTGCTCTGTAAGTCACTTGTGCCTGACAGTCAAAAAGTGAAAATATTGCAAATTAAACAAACAAACAAACAAAAAATCCCACTTCCATACACATTTACTTCCATGCAATAAAGAAAATAAGCAAGTTGAATGAAGGAAAACAGAAGCGAGACACAGACATTTAACATTTAGGCTAGCTCTTACCTTATCGGTGCCAGCTGAAAGGTATAGGTAGGAGCCAGCCACTGATTCCTATCAGTGCCTGCCTGCAGGCAGAGATGCCTTACTTACTAATTAATTTTTTATCATAGTGTACATTTAATACTCCTAATGTTTGTATAATGATCAGTATTTTTACTATAAAATATTTGTAAATGAAAGTGGAATTAATATCTTGAAATAAAGGGGAATGTTACTTCTGCTTACAAAGCTAAGCATGTTATCCACCCTCTTCTGCCCCATCACAATCGGGACTGGGATGAAAGAGAGTCTATTAATTTTTTCTCTAAAAACTCGAGCTATTCTTCAGCTAAAAAAGGAGGAAAAATATTTGCTTTCCTTCTTACAGATAATTCCCATTAATGGAAGATCTAGTTCTGTTTTTACTGGCTGCTTACTTCTTTAATATAGTTTAAAACCCTGTGGAAAACATAACCACGAAGCAAAACATCACATATTCAAAAGGTTAAGGCTTCAGTGCTATCGGTGCTTTATAGCTTTTTTCCTCTCTATTTGTGTTTGTGTGTGTAGGCTATTGGAAATGTTACAAATCTTGTGTCTTACAATCTTAGGCATCCTGATTATGAAAAGATTTGAAAATAGAAGAGCTCCTAGCTAATGTATCTGCACACAGGGGGTATAATCTCAGAGACTGATTCACCATGGCGTTGTTCATGTTGTATGCTACTAAAATTCTATCAGCATAAAACTGGACTAACAAACAGGAAAATTAGGTCCTCAAACTCTTTTTATAGAAGCTGAGCTGCTTTGTTGTGTTATCCTCCTATCCAGAGCATAAAATATGTATGAATAAGGCAGTTTCTGTTGAGTCATTGTGTCAAAAACATTCTGTTAACTCCAGCCGGCATAAAGATTTGCAGTGTCTCCTGGACAAAGGTGGAACTCAGGTGGGCCTGTAGGAAGAAGACTATAAGAAAATGTTTGTGGGAAAGAGGGGAAATCTTGCAATTTTATTGTTATTGAAGTGAACGACAAAGCCAAATTCAAGTAAAATTATCAGAAAAATAATCATAATACAGAAAACAAATTAATTTTACATTAAACTGCTAGGGATAACTCTTACCCAAGCATCAGATGCAAAGTTGCAAAGAAGTCCCAGTACGCCTGAAGATACGGAGTTCAATGCTAGGCAAATACACCTTCGGTGCAGAACCCTTCTTTCATCACCTAATACTCAGTATGAAGCAGCTTTAATACAAAGATGCCTGGCATATGAACTTGATTTGTCAATCAACCTCTGTGCCTATAATTTCTAAACTTTAGCCTATTTATTTTTACGTTAACCCTAGCCTAAAATTGTGGTCAGTCTTAACTAGCAGAGGTGAAACATTCTTTGCAGCTTGTGCTTTTGCCAATGACTAAATTTTTTAATTATCTTTCCTCAAAATGTAAAAGCTTTAAATGTTTTAGTTTTTAAATATTCTAACACTATTAACTAAAACTTCTCCAAAGGTCTGTTAGCTTTTTCATCTGGTTTTCTTTTTCGCTTTTCTTTGTCACTTCTTGGTTTAGGATCAGCTTTTGTTTTTGAATCTGTCTTTGACCTTTTTTTTTTTTTTAAAGGCAGATAGCATAAGGTGATCTGGATATATGACTTGGTCTTGTTGATGCTAAAGGCAAGGTAGGGCAGGAGGCATAACCATCAGAACTGTAATGCTATTTGAGGTTATGACCAAGTTCCTGGTAGACAATGAGCATAACTGAGCACAGCCCATTTTCCAGCCATCCATTCCGTTATTGAACTAGGTGGTAAATCACCCTTTGGAAAGTAGCAAATTGCTTACAGACCTGTGGCACATTAGTTTAATATTGATAAGTCCACCTCTGCTGTAGTCATCTCAGAGATCTGTAATTTTACATTTTGGCTAGTCAACCTTTGGGTTCTTCTTGGGTGCTGTTCTCTTCAGTGGGAGAGATGGGATCTTGACAGATGAACTATCATCTTCTCTGTCTTCTTAAAGCAGTGCTACTGTCTTTTATAGCATTAGTACTACAATTCCTAGATACTAAATCCTGACTATCTGTCTTCTTCATGCCCATAGCCAACACATGACAGGCCTTACTGGAATATGATTTTTGGCAAGACAGTGAAGTTGTCCTAGTTTTAGGTCACCCTGTAATGGTTTCATATTTAAGCCTTTCATATTAATGGCAGTTTCATTTCAATAAGCTAATAATAGCACTTAAAAATCCTACATATCAGCAGAAAGATTCCTCACAGTTGCAGCTATCAGGAAAAACAAGTATTTAAGAGTTTATACTGTGCAAGAATAAGTGATAAGGAAGCCCATTCTCAATAACCTAAGATTTTTTTCATGTGTAGGCCCATTTTAGCTTAAGCAGTGCTATGGCATGGCTTTGGGTGCATTATGGCAGTGTTTTTAGCTGGCGTATCATTCATGGTGTCTGAATGCTCTGGACCTCTAATTGCAGGGGAACCCTATTCTCGAGGAAGATGAATCTGTAGCATATTGCATTACAAATTTGCTGTAGTTTGAGCAGGGCTTGTCCTGTAAGGGTCCGCCTCAGAAGAAATGCTCTCTTCTGTGTCTTGCAGCATACACCTACACACTGAAAGAAGTGTCTTTCCATAACTGGAACATCTGTTGGGATATGGGGCCATGGCACAATTTTACCCTGGGCAGACCGGTGGGGTAGACATTTGTGTACTTAGAGTGTGATCCAAGGGGAGAATTCAGATGTAAGTCATGCAAAACAATGCTGAAAGACAGGCTGAAAGTTAGGTCGGTCGTGTGCTATGGAAAGTACTGAAAGTGTAACTGATCAGAAAATCATGTTTTGGGCTTATCTGTCCTCTGAAAATACCTCCTGGGTGAAGACTTTCAGGAGACTTATAGAAAACCTCAGTTTCTAAAACAGGAGTATGCCAGATGCAGAGCTATTCAGCATAAGACAGGTCTGATGGCACAGTTCCTGGGGGAATTTAAATAAAAGAGAAAGATTAGGCACCGCTGGTATCAGGTGGTAGCTTGTGGAGGCTTTTCAGATCATAATTTTGAGCTGAGGCATCCTTTACTGGATAGAGACCTATATCAGTAGTCTTCTACATAAACTTAACAGGTTCTGCAGCTAATTCTTTAGACTCCTTTAAGACTTACAGCATATGAGATCAAAGAGTGATATTATGTATATATATAAATGTATTAAAAAATCCATACAAAGGTTATCATATGCTGTTAAGCTCCACTGGACTAGCCAGAGGACTGTAAGTAATGCTATTTTATAGATACAAAGAAGAAGACATAAAAAATAAGGAAAAAAATCTGAAACAATACTCTTTGCCACTGTATATTCAAAGCCCGGGCTATTTGTGTTTTGTCCTTATACTTTCACCTGATGATACCTGTACATTCCAGAGAAATCATCTGGGTAAATGTGGTCAGACATTACTTTGCGCCTCCTAAGTTTAAAAGTTCATTGATGAAATGAACAGAGAAGAAAGATTTTAAGTCATTAGTTCATCTTTCTGTGTTTATGGGATAGAGAGCTTCAGTTTATTTTCTGGGAACCACTTTTTCTGCTTTTATTCCAAAACAGAATACTTATAAACCAAACACAATCAAAAAAGAAATTCAAGATTGTACACTCAGCTTGTTACTAGCTTGATTATTAATTGATACAATTTAATTTTTTAATGAGAAAAAAGTAACATTAAGCGTTTTTGAAAACTAGTAAGTTAAATATTTGCTTCTAAATTGCTTATAAAGAGACATATAAATTATTTTAAAAAGATTTAATACTTTGGGAATCCTCAAATTTGGTTTTCCACTTTCACGTATGTAAGAAGGCTTCATTTTCATGGTCACATCATTAGGCAATTTCTAACAAAGCAGTTCCATTAGGATGATCCAAACTGGCATTTGAAAATGTCTGGAGTGAGCTTCTCCACAGTACAAAACATCCAAGGGCTACTCAAAATTTATCATGCCATCACTCTAGAGAAGAGATTAACTGTAAGGAGATCCAGTTTTCAGGTCTTTTTGTGTAGATGTGACACTCCTGTGCAGTGCTTTATTAGAACAGTTTTTCTAGTGAGTCAGAGCTTTTATTAGCAAAAAAGGAGAGCAGACACGTTTCTTTCACTCTGCCTTTCAAGCTCTCTGTTTGTTGCTTTGCCTGTTAAAGACTCACTTAGTTTCAAGCTCCGAGATTTCTCATTAGGCAGTGCATGAGAACACCACAATGGCGTAACTTCCATATCATTAAATCTTTGATGCATCTGTCAAGACTACCGACACCACCTGTCATAACTGTGAAAAAGATATTTGTCCATGGGAAATTTGAATAGCACTGTGAATTTCTATCATGCAGGTCCTTTTACAACCATCACTTTTGGCTGCCATCAAAGATAGGTCAAATAGAGTGCTGGATGTGAAATCTCTTGGCCTGTTACATTTACTGGAAACTCAAATCCAGGTTAAACTATAGCCCTGAACATCAACATACCCAAGTCTATTTGTGCTCACTGCACATTCGAGGGAAATGTCTCCTAATTTAAACTACAGAACTAGCAGTTGGGTCTGCTGTGATTTATTCCATGTCCTGACATAGGTCTTCAACAACAAGTTACTTGATTCTTTTCTATGTAACAGTTTCACCATGGGTTTTGAAGTGCATAAAATAGGTTAACTAGTTAATATGTTTTGCATACTTGTAACACCTAAATTAGGAGCAAACTTGCCTACCTTTTTTTTTTCACTGTTGAGTTTCCAAACTCATAGAAAAGCAGTATTTTGTTTCTAGTATTAAGTTGTATGTGTTGATTTGATATTGATTCTGAGATAGCCTCAGAGGCAGCATAATAGAAGTACAAGTTATTAATTTCTTTAGCACTAGACTATCAGACTATTTTCAGAATATGAAAAATTAGAGAACATAGAAAAGAACTGTATTATAACTAAAATTTACAGGATGTCCACCTTCATCTAGTACTTACCTGGAAAAATTCTGTGGTTGAAAAGATCATATAAATTGCAAACTGGACAATGGAACTAGAGCTGGGGAAACATATACTCCTGAAATAAAGAGAGAAATCCACTCATTCCAGCATTTGTAAAAACACCATTGGCCTTACTCTGACACACTGTAGAAGAACATAGAATCATAGAATCATAGAATCATTAAGGTTGGAAAAGACCTCTAAGATCATCGAGTCCAACTGTCGACCCAACACCACCATGCCCACTAAA
>NW_008794414.1:640392-659751 GCF_000699145.1 Aptenodytes forsteri
GTGCGGCCTCACCAGGGCCGAGTACAGGGGCACGATCACTTCCCTACTCCTGCTGGCCACACTGTTTCTGATACAGGCCAGGATGCCATTGGCCTTCTTGGCCGCCTGGGCACACTGCCGACTCATGTTCAGCCGGCTGTCGACCAGCACCCCCAGGTCCTTTTCTGCTGGGCAGCTTTCCAGCCACTCTTCCCCAAGCCTGTAGCGCTGCATGGGGTTGTTGTGGCCAAGCAGGACCCGGCACTTGGCCTTGTTGAATCTCATACAGTTGGCCTTGGCCCATCGATCCAGCCTGCCCAGGCACCTCTGCAGAGCCTTCAACCAAACATCAACCAAACCAAGATGTAACAACCTTTGAGAAAAGCAAGGTGGTGCAAGAAAGGCAGTGCTGGGAAGAACTAGTATTTGTCTGAGAGTCTGAGCCATGTTCTGCTAGACACCACCCAGGGTACAGTCCCAGGAACTCTACTGGACATGGAAGCAGCTTCCACTTTACAGGCACAAGGTTTTAATAAATTAGGGCCATGTATTTACATGTACTGTATTCCATAGTTAGTGTGGAGTTGGATTTTGAAGACACTTAAACACCCCTATGATTATTTCAGTACCTTACTTGCTCTTTACCCAGTGACTTATGTGCCCAGCTTTCTTCTAACATTGCAACCCAACCAGATAAACAGCTGCCATTTAAAACAATAAAACTATATGGACACAAAAATGTTTCTTCATACTACTAAAGGGCATTTCCCACATCCTTCCCCCAGGGCTGCATCTGCCTACAGTGGCACAGAAATGATTCTGATTCACAGAGAATTGATTCTGAACCAGTTGTACCTTTTCCATATGCCCCAAATTTCACATCTTCGAGGCTGAATCTGCTGTAGATTTAGGATCTCTTTGGACAGCTCAGTAGAGTTACTAGACTAACACTACTATATGTAGACTCATACCTGGAGGAGATACAGGAGTGCCACGTTAAGGGTGCTGTTCTGCTTCTAGTTCCTAATTTGCCTTGCAGTTCATTCGCATATCCTTGTATGACACTGCATTGTGCCAGGCAAACATTATCTCCATGATTAAGGGCGAAATCCATCAAGGTGCTTAGACACCTAACTACCAGTAAGTCTAGGCTTAGATACTCAGAAGCCTTGAGGAGCTGCCTCAAGTCCATAGGCACCAATATTCCTGGCTATAAAATCCACTACATCTCTGTCACTCAGAGCTATGCTCATCATGCTGATGACAGGAAAGGTGTCTTTACCTTTGAAGCACACACAGAAGGAGGAAATGTCCAATATACTTCCCCCAAATCCTTCCTTTCACTGATTTGCTACTGGGAATCAAACAAAGGTTCTATGAAAGTGTGTCAACGACTAGATTTTTGTAAGAAAGATGGCTCTTTCTTTCCTCTCCTTAATGAAGCAGCATGACTTTGTATATAATAAATATTCATCATCAAAGCATTACAATAAAAATTAATATCATAGACAATTAAAAAGTCAGAAACTATCAACGTTATAATGTTGAACACCCAGTTGTCTGTTGGAAACAATGCACACATGATAAAGTGAAAATTACAATAAGCAACATTTTTTTTTTCTTTCAGTGTGGGAAAGATAGAAGAAACTTTCTTTGAAAAAATATGGGTAGGAAGACTGGGAAGAGGCTTTATGAAAAGATTATCATAATGATACACTCTATGCAAAAAGAAGAGAGCTCAGCTCCTGGGAAGCAGCAGTGACTTACCTCACAAGAGTTTGATCCTTAGGATCAGTGATCAAAGTATTGCTTAGCTCAGCCTCTACTTTTCTTTTTGAGCTAAGTACCAGCAATTACCAGTGTACCCAAGTGTCTCCTCTTTTTTAACATATGAATGTTGCTATGGATTGCATTATGGCCCTCAGAGTTGGACCTCATATCTATGAAGTCGGTGACAGTTCTTCCATTGATTTATAAACTAAATTGGACTTTTATAAACTTTAATTGGACCTTTAGGTACCATACTGATAGGCAAAGTAAATATATATTTAAATGGATCTACATACAAATCCTTCCTATGGCATACATTATCAATAGGACATGAACAAACTCCCTGCCCATCCTGTCCTGCTCTTCACATGTCCTTTTAGTTAAAACCCATTAGTTTTTCCTTTCCCAGTACCATTCAGCAGGAGGATGCTTTCATTCATCCATTTTGTGTGCCGCTCCAGCTGCTGTGACACATGCTCTGACTGGCTATTTTTTTCATACCTTTCGGATAATTTAACAGTGAAGGGGATCAATGAATTCTTTGATAAATCTCAACATTTGTTATAAATTTGCCCTTGTAAGTTTCTAGTTCTTTTCCAATAGTAAATAAATTATGACAATGGGTTATTTGGGCATTGTAACAATGGCCACAATTTCTTAGCCTAGATGGGCAGAATTATCATCCTGCATCATGGTCCACCACCTTTAGCATCCTATTCCTATGAAAGACCACAGCAAGTCACATGAGATCACATATCTACAACTGAAATCTCTCCATGTGCTTCTCTGGAGTTTTAAAGGGATTGTAGCTAAAAGTGTATGAGGCTTGTACTGAGCTAGGTGGATTTATAGTGATATTCTCTATAGGGTGGAGGTGGGACTGGAAGAAAAAGCTCATGTGTAAAAGGTTACGAAGGGCTACAGAGGTTGTGTGGGCAGGCTCAATGGTTCTCAGACTGTTGAGGAAAATTTTCATCTCTTTCCCACCTCTCCCCTTTGGCAGTTGATAAAAGGCATAAGATTCAAGTTTTGTGTCAGGTTTTAATAGTGGTTTTTCCCACTTAACTCCTAGTTTTTAGTATAAAAATCATTGACATTGTGGAGTTGTTCCATTTAATTTTTCCACTTATCTTGAATGTCTCCAGTCCATATAAGCTGCTCTGGAGGAAGGTGGAAAACCCTTTGCAACTGACATTTAACATCAGGTTTCCCAGAGAGGTTTGCCTATAAGTGTAGCAAGTTCTTTTCTTTTGGCCTGAATAATTGGGTGACTGCCCAGAAAGAAAAAGAATGAACTCTCCAACTTTTACTGGAGCTTCCTGAAGATGTTGGTTTCTGTACCAGACTGAAAGGAAAGGCTTTCCTTATAAAACCATTAATATATCTAAAATGTTACTACTGATATGGACTGTGTATCTGCACATCAAAGTGCTACCTTTTGCCCCTCCAAAAGGTCATACCACACTGATCGCACTTCTGTGCTTTCTCAAGAAATCAGGATTGTTTGATCTGTTAGCTTTAGAGAAACTGGGAGATGTTGGATGTAAATTCTGTATCATGTGAATGAGCGGTAAATACATAGTCGAAAAGGATCCATAGGAACAGTTACAAACCATTTTTCAACCACCCTATAACAACTTTAAGACTGAAACTTAAAGCCTAAAGCTGGAACTATTACTGTGCCTCAGGAAGAAAGCAGAAGAGAATAAGGGCTACGTGCCCCCGCAAAGACAGTTTTCTTTAGTAAAATTTCCCCAAAGATCCTAGGAGCACCCCCTATAGAGGAAAGCAAAGATAACCCCATGGTCACTTCCATCTGAATCTGTGGAAAATTGCCTCCCCTTCTTAAAGATGGCAACTGGTTTAGCCATGGGTGGGTGAGAGAGTTTCTCCAGTGAGCATTTTGCAAAACCTGATTAGATAGGTTTACAAGTACCCTCCATCCTGTATTCTGTCTCTGTCAGGGACCCACTCCCAGTGATGCCCAGAGGATATAAACCCCATCAGTAGAGCGAATTATAAAACAAAAGGAGAAAAAAAAGCTTGCTTTCTTTTCAGAAAGAAATGTGTAAAACTGTAATTCCTGGACTAATAAAAAAGTATATACACAAATGATGACTAAGTCTTCTTTTAATCCCCACTAAAGATGGGTAAGGACCTACCATCCTCCATATACACCAGGTGCTATGGCTTTACCCATGCTACAGACTGCAGCTTTAATAAAATGTGTCTCTAAACAAGGGAGCTAAAGTGCCAGCACAGATCTCGTGAGTTTATTTAATCCTAATACATGTTTCTCTTTTGCTTTTCTCAACCCTCTGAAAAATCTTATGCTTTTCTTTTCACACAAGAAGCTAGTAAACATTCTTATTTATTTATTTTTAAAAAATTGGTCTACTTTTCCTGGTCAGTCCCTTGAACTATCCCCCATTTTTGCTGTGAGCAAAGGAGAATTTGTGTCTTTTTCCCCAGTGCAAGTGAAATGAAAGCTGGGGCAGAAGATCCTCTAGATATTCTGGAGGAGTTCCTCTTTACATTGTGTGTGTCTCCCATACAATGGATAATTGCATTTTGGGATGGTTCATGGTGTCAGCGGCTCCTCAGACAGGGTGAGATGGATGGGCATGTTCTCCACGACCAAGACCCAAAAGGGACGGAAGCCCTGTGCAGGGATCACATGCTGAGCCAGGCTGGCAGCCAGCAGCTCCATGACTGCTGCCACTGTGAGGTCTTCCCAGAGGCAATGGGTGGAGATGGCTGGTACAAGGGGATAAACATCTCTGCCTACAGAGCAGCCTGGTTGAACAGTCACAAATCTTGGCTTGATACTAAGTGACAGTGTTAAGGACAGGAATATTACGGGCCATATGGCAAGCATTTTTGATTGATAATAGATGTTTATACGTTTCATGCTGCCTCTCTGGAGATATGCCTAGAAAGATGAGATGACAGGTCCCAAAGGAATAGTAGTTTGGATTTCTGCCTCATCATTCAGCCTACCTCCCTACGTCTTTATTAAAAATGTGATCACATTCAACACTAGTATACAAAATACTCGAGATGCAATGAATAATTGCCTAAGCCAATGAAGTTACATTAATAGCTATGAGCATGGGTTTAGATCACTATTTTGAGGACAGAAAAACTATTTTCAAAAGATTTTCTTCCTTGAGCATTCAGATGATGTGATATTGGATCCCATCTGTTTTTTTGTTTTTATTTGGAATGCCTTCCCTCATCCTTTTTTGTATGTTTATCTTTGTCCTAATATCTAATATTACTGAAGCAGGTGATGCATAATTTATGTAAAGAATGATCTTCATATAGTACTTAGAGAAGTGAGAAAGTTCAATGCAATCACCAGCTTTGCTTTTTGATAGGCATGCAACCAGCATCTGTGCATTAAACAGGCTACTGTAGGTGTGTTGCTTCCAAAGCAAAGGAAATGACTGAAAAGACAACCCCACCAACCTTTGCCTCTGGGTTATCTTTTGTAGCCAGTTCTCTCCCATCATATAGTGTTTCAGTATGATTGTCTGAAACCGGATGGATCTGAGCTGCCAAAACCACCAGCAAGGTTACATGAAGAACGGATAGTTGTACTGTCTTCCTCAGCCTACACACTGACTCATTAAAATGTTTTTTGAAGTCCTGGGAGCTCTATCAAGAAGTCTGTGAAGGAACCTTCAAAAAGAACACTACTGGAGATAACCACTGAGAAAATGTGCAAAGCAAGTACGTATTTGGCAGACTGGCAGAAACTATAGAACAGTTTCTTCCTAATAACTCAGATAACATAATGCAATTCAAGAAATGATGCTGGACTAGAATTCTATAAAATAAAAAGCATGCTTTTCAATGGGAAAATAATTTCTGAAAAAAAAAAAATTAATTTTGCCAGCCATAAAAATTTCGTAAAAAGAAGAACATCTACCGTGCTAAAACAAGATGGAAAGAGTGAAGACCAAGCTTTGAAACGTACAGGAAGCAGATGAGATTTCTGTATTGTACTTACAAAGTTTTGTTGTACTGATTTTGATGGAATAAATAGGCTTCAAAGTTGTTAACAGGACCAACACTAAATAATCAACTAAGGTTCAAATTTTAATTACGGAGGACTTGACCTGTTTAGTCCAATGACATACAATTACCATTACAAGTATTTTAGGCAATGTTAAGTATTATAAGAAAGAAGGAACAAGAGACAAAGCATTTATAATACAGCGCAGTAATTTAGTCTTTTATTTTAGTAACATTCCTTATTCCCATTACCTTCAACAGCAGAGAATTTTTGAAGGAAAATCCTTTGATTGACAGGATTTCAAATGGTTTATGGAAAAAAGAAATACATTCAAGGTTTGTCTACTTTATTGATGTTAGAGTCCTGAAGGCAAAGTGAGAACAACAAATGTAAAATGGGTAGAAAAGAATAACCAATAATGTAAAGAAAACATCTGTTTCTGGTTCACAGTTTAACTTTTCAATCTTACCTCCTGAAAATATAATCAGAATAGCATAGGTTCTTGCTAATTGCTCTTATACCTGGCAAAATCCGTACCAACGTGAGGCTATTTAAAGACCTCATTATTACCGTGTCATTTTATTCATAGATTTATGCGTGCTGCCAACATGTAATAGCTGGCTAAGACAGACATGCTAAGCAGTAGCCAAAAGAAAAAAACCTGAGTACCCAGTTCCAAGTCGCAGAGGTTCTTCAGGACTGAAGATACCAAGAGAGGTGCTGATGCTGTCTGAATTGTTTTCTGTAGCTCAGTAGGGACAGACTTACTGTGAAAAAAAGTATGACGGAGGCCCGAAGATGTCATAGTGGAGTTTAGCATCTATGAGAAGGATGCTAGACTTCACTTCTTACTTCACCCATTCCCTAGGCCTTATTGACAAATCAAGGACTCCCCAAAAAGGCAATTAATAGAATATGCTACTCTCTCTTTATTTTGCCCACTAATTATGCTTAATTTCTGATATAACAATTTTGGTCCATAAATTTCCAATCTTAGGCTCTTTTGTTTACCATATATCATTTCACTACAGTCCTTGAACTGCATCAGGAACATTTCTGCTTGCTTTGTTTAACTCCATGTTTCCGTCTTTAACTTCTGATGATTTTTGTAAACATTCTTATGTAACACAGTGTTTTGTGCTTTTGTTGCTATGGATAGCAAAAGTATGTGTTAGATTGTACATGCTAGCCATCTATCCTTTTGGATCAGCATGATTTTCCCTGAAGTTGTTGATTAGATGTGTCCATACAACTTGTTTTGAACAAGATGGGATGCATGCAATTTACATAATCAGCTCTGTGTATTAATTAGAGGAGCCGCTATTTTCAATATCCTAGAAAAATGATGCCAGACTAACACAAGGATATTGAAAGCATCTGCTTCTCTAATTAGTAGACAAGGGGCTTATCTTCCATTTTATTCAAAGTGTTAATGTGTCAAAGTATTTTGCTACACCAAAGAGTAGTGACATTTTGATCTAGGAAGGTCAAAAATAAGATGCCTCAACTAGTATTGCATAGAAGCTGCCCTTTACATTTTACAAAGTAAACAAGACACCATACTTATTTCCCCCCCAAAGAATAATATCGTATACAGGCCATATGAAGCTACAGAATATACTCATGAAGAGATAATCCATATATGAATGTTTTTGGTGAAGTTATTTACAGGAATATTTCAAAAATAGCATTCTCAGACATTTTACAAAGTAAACAAGACACCATACTTATTTCCCCCCCAAAGAATAATATCGTATACAGGCCATATGAAGCTACAGAATATAGTCATGAAGAGATAATCCATATATGAATGTTTTTGGTGAAGTTATTTACAGGAATATTTCAAAAATAGCATTCTCAGAATTCTGTGATAATGAGTAGATGCCATAAAAAATGGAGAAGCTACCATTTCTCTTGTTCCAGGCATCTATATAGAGCACATTTTGACAAAATTTCCAATATGGGTTTCTTTGCCAGGAAATTTAGCCATTATTTCTTGCTAATCCTTTAACTCTGTATTAAGAAGTTCATGCTCACTGCTTCCTTCCCCAGAAAACACATAACATACCATAATTAGGCCACCGCAACATTATTACTATTTTTTTAAATCAGACTTTTTAAACCATTGACCACAAGACAATTTCTCTAGGCATCAAATCTTTTTTGTAATTATTTTCTGCTTCCTCACCAGGTTTTTCAGTGTTCTTTAAAAGTTATGAACAACACAGCTCTACTCAGGATTCCAGTATAAGTTTCACCAAAGTCATGTATAGGGGAAGCATCTCCACAGTCCTAGGCATGAGTCCCCAAATTATGCACCCAGAAATACATCACTTGTTCTTACCTTCGTATTTTGCATGTAATTCAGATGACGAATATAATTCAGCTGATAAACAGAGACCTTGCACAGTGCATTCCTGGTTGTACCACACTCTAGGTCCAAGCAATGCAATTTACTATGCCTGTTTGCCTTTATTAGTATTTAATATTCTGGCCGATCAAAAATTTATTATTTACTTCTGGATAACTTAGGGAAATATGAATAGAACTAGGTCGGTCTAGAGACAAAGGGTCATAGATGGCTTCAGACTGTAGTCAACTCTACAGAAAATAATGGATCAAGATGTCACTTTATGATAATCTTTAAACTGTAAGAAAAAAGATTTCTATAGTCATCTAAAGTGTCTTTCTTAATGAACTTCCTTCCCCTAACAAATAGAAATAGTGCTTTTATCATATTAGCTAAGATAAAATGCTTGATGTGGGGTAGTCCTAGAGACTGCTAATGGGATACAACACTTTTCACCTTGAAGTCACCAGCCCAAGTTTTCACTTTTTTCCAAAGGATGGAAGGAGTTTCCCTCTGGCGTGAGTTTGCGTTTCACTTCCAGGCCAGCTAAAATGTAGTTTTCTGCACTCAACAAAGCATTCACACTTCTCTTTCAGCAGACTCCGTGGGGCCAGGAGCTGAGTCTGCCTGGGAGCCCTGAGTCCTCACTGCATGGAGGGACAAGGCAGCACCACAGACTGGGTAGTGCAGCTTGCTTACAGGGGGGTAGGCACCAACAAAGCTACAGCGGTCTGCAGCAGTACCTGTTACAATTTGCCCTCTTTGGGTAGAGTACAATGTGAAGATCTTTTTGGTTTTTCTTCAACCCCTCCTCTGCCTCCTCCCTGAGTATTATCTGGACTGGAAGGAGGTAGAGGAGGTAAATGCTCTCCGTCTGCTGGAACAGCTTCGCACCACTCCCCTTCTACCAGGCTGCACTTTTTTTATGACCATGATACAAAGACAGGAGACAGACATTTTTTCTCTGCAAGGCTTTCTGTTTAATTAAAGGCCTATTGTGTCTGAGCTAACTCTCTGGTTTTTAAGGAGGGGTCTGTTTAAAATCAGGGTAATGGGTTATTACAATTCTAGAGAAGAACATTTGCAGAGAAATATTTTGTGCTGGTTAAAATTTTTGTGGAATACCACAAAATACAAAATAGATCCCTTAATCTCAGTGGCTATCTTGAAAACTTATTACTAAAATATATATAAATATGTAAGTACTATTCATTTTTTGAATGTTGGAGTGTTGTAAAATTCTGTTTTCTTTTCATTTCATGCTGTTGTAAATAAACTGAATCTGTACAGTAGGTTTTTGTCAGACTCCCAGAAAGAAGATTTTATTTTATAGCACATCCTTTTTTATAGCACATCCTAGACTGACAGCCAGAAACTGTTCTGCACCACCTCAGTACAAACAAAATTAGCTTCTCACAATATTTTTGCAGATGTTAAAGGTCATTAATAGAATGAAACCAGATGACTAAAGCAATACATTTGGAATGATTGGGTTTTATTTTTCTCCCCAGCTTAAAGACACAGAGTCCTCTTTTCTTGACTACTTGGCTGCATTTCAAGTGTTCTTTTTTTCTTTTTTTTTTGCTATTTAATGGTTTCCAAAATCATAAAAGTGAAAGTAGTGGGATATGTATTTCTTGGCTTATGCAACCTCACTTGTGTGAAAGATTTGAGATTTTTTATAGAGATGAATATAATATTAGCTGTTCAAACTACACATTCCTGGAACAATTGCCCAATCTCCACATTTTGATCAAGGTCACACTTTTGCAATGATCAAAAGAAAGACAGCTAGCACATGCAAGAAACATCATCTTCAAAATGCAACTATATCCAGGAATAAACAGAAAACTCCCCTTAGAAATGAAGGTAGTTCTATAGATTTTGAAGTGCATTGTTTAAGTGAAAGCCAATGTTGATAAAAACTAAAAATTAACCTTTTTCTTTCCTATAGAACAGCTATGTCATAGTGTGATTACTGTTTTGTGGCTTATCTAGATGATAATGAAGAGCCTTATTTGTCTTCTAATTCTAAAATATTACTACTACATATGCAGTACTATACCCATCAGTTTAAACTATATTATGCTTTTTATATGCTTCCAAAATGAAAGATAAATAATAATTAATTTCTTGTCAAGGAATAGCAATGTCTTAAATGCTTTTAAAGTCATACAGTATGTCAATTCTTTCCAAAAACTTTCAATATAAATTGAAAAGTGCAAATCAGGCCCATCCTGAAAGCTGAGATAAGAATGCGTGTGTCCCTACTTTGGAAAACTTTTAAAACAGGTGTCAAAAGAGAGAATTGAGGCTACTCAGCCTGTGCAGGAATGGATGTTATCAGGACATGGCGAAAATGAAAAGGCAAGAAGTTAATGTGAATGAGTGATGGAGTAGGTTTCACTGGGCAAATGAAAAGGAGAAAGGTCGGTGAGATAGAGGGGCCATTGCAAGGCCCAGATATCCAGCAGAGGGAAGTGGGAGAAGTTGTCCTGTGGTAAGGATTCCTTAAGAAGCCTTTCCTTACCTTAAGAAAGGTAAGAAAAACCTTTCTTATGCAGAATGTAGAGTACAAGCCAGGGAAAAAGAGATCAGTGGTTTCTTATCTTGATTAATGCAAATTCTGGACAAAGACTCCAACTCTACATCCAGGCAAAGAGAGAGGAAGAGAGATTTTTGAGATATTGGATAGCAGAAGAAATGTGGCTTGAAACTAAGCATGAAAGAAGAAGTATCAAGCATAAAACTATTTATGAAGTCGGATGAGCAGCAAGATCATAAACGTATTTGAAATAGGAGAAAAGGGAAAGGGCAGGCTAGGTTTTGGTGAAGCAAGGCAAGGAATTTCATTTTAATATGGTCTGTTTGAGATAGTGTTGGGATATTCAGGTTGAAAGCCTGGGGAGATAGCCAAAGAGGCTCAAGTGAATGATTAGAGACGTGATTTGGCACAGAGAAATAAAGCAGCAATTCATCAGCAGAGGACTACAGAACTGGTAGTCAAGCCTTGTTACTGGTTAGGTTAGAAAGGGGCACTGCAGAGGAGAGAAGGCCAAGAATAAGAAGCTTTGAAGAAGCTTTGAAAACCTGTTCTTCTTTAAATTAAGACAGTTGAATGTACGAGAGGGAAATGCGTAAGTTAATAAGCAAAAAAACTAAAGCAGCAAAAGAAACAAATAAAAAACCCTGTGAAAATTATTCATTCCCTTTCTCAAGAATAAATAGAACAATGTGCTATTTTCCCCTTATAGCTGGAAATTTGGCAAATAGGAAGTAGATGGTTATGGTTACTTGAAATATCATGGTATGGCAAATTTCTTATGCTATTTATTACAAAACAATTGCTGTGATTTTCCCCCATGCCTTATAGCTGGAAATTTGGCAAATAGGAAGTAGATGGTTATGGTACCTTGAAATATCCTGGTATGGCAAATTTCTTATGCTATTTATTACAAAACAATTGCTGTGAATTTTCTGGCACATATCAGCACCATCCTGATGCTGGATAGTTTTGTTAGGAAATCATCCAAAAAGATTTTTTTCTTTCCCTTTTGAATTGCTTTATTTTTCTTAGAATCTATTAGGAGGATTGTGCAGTGCTTTTGTCTGCTAGATCTGACAAACAGCTGGGCTGCATGACAAATATAGCAAGGATGAATAACTGAGGTGGGTAGGGGGAAATCTTTAAAGGTTAATGCAAAATATATGCAGAAGTTTTATGAGCTAGACCTTTTAAATACCATTGCTCTTTAAACAGTTATGGCATAGGAATACTTCCGACAGCAAGCCTATAATGAAAAAAAATTAACGTATTAAACCAGTGGGTAACGTTCCCCAGCACGTTAGAGATACGTGTGGCAGGACCCAATAGTTTGTCTTGCTCTCCTCAAATGTATGTGGAGATCTGGATGAGCTGTAAATGTAATCCTACCACCACTGTTTTACAAGGAAAAAATGATGTGGTCAGTTTCTATTCTAGCTAAACAAATTTAGATGCATGAAAACCTCAACCAAGAGCAGTTAACTTTGATCAGAGTATACAAATTACAGATGGACTACCTTTAGACCACTGATACTGTTAACAGCTAAGCAATCTCTGAGGGTAGGATGAGAGGAAGGCCCCCTCAGAAAGCAGTATTTTTCACAATGGCAAATTGATAAATAGTAACAGAGTGAATTTTCTTTTCTTTTCTTTTTGTTGACTCTCATGGCAAACAGTTTTACTTAAGTAAGAATGCTATCACATTCCCCTTCATCTACTGGAGTATTTGTATACGCAGACATCCGGGAGCCATGGTTTGCTGGTAACAGTCTTAATCCTTCGCATTTACAGAACACTCTTCAACTACAGATCTTAAAGCACTTCCTTATGCAAAGATCAACCAATGAATTTCTCAAGTATCTCAGTTAATATTTTCATGCCCATTCTGCAGTTCAGTTCAGTGCTGTATTCAGTGTCATGTGCCAAGGTCATGCACCAGCAGAGCACTCTGAGTTCTAACTTCTCCGGACCACTAAACAACAGCCTGTCAGTGTAAAGTCCCCCGTAAGCAGAAAGTCTACTGCATGCAGTGCTAATGATGAGCAACAAGTCTAACTAAAAAACCTGGCTATTATAGCTGGTTTTTCTTTACTTTGAATTGTCAAAGTGAATCACACATTCTTTTAAAAGGATATAAAACTAACCTATCAGCTCTAAGAGGCATTGGCTAAACCCTACTGTTCTGGTTTCCTTTAGAAAATCTGATTTCCATTAAATATTAATATTTTTACACTAGCTTTCCACTCAGTTCTGAATGGGAGGCATCTGTGGTAAATGTGTTAACCCTTGGCAAATGTTGACTTGTTAAGTATCTTCTTCAGTTGTCAAACAATACTTTATGTTATGATATGAAAGTAATTTAATTCTGTCAAAAAGCAAGCAATTTAAATATTATTCTTTGTATGTGTGAACAGGATTCCTATAATCAATTATGTAATAAAGTAAATATATTTAGAAGCTATTGAATGTAGACAGGCTTCATTTAACTCATTTTAAACAATGCACAAAAGATATCGCATACAATTTTCCTGTATATTTAGGTATATATTCATACACTGTATGTACACACTGATTTTCTTTTAACATTTAGGGTTATTTAGCTAACGAATTAATTCAACACAATGAGCTCATGCTGCAAAACGCCATGGAAATGGAGTATTTACATATGCTAATGACTTCCAATTAAGAAACATGAAAATAATTGGGAGAAAGCAAAATTAAAACACTGTGCTAATAACCTGACAATTACAAGGAAAACTGTATTATGCAAGACTGCAAACATAATTGCACACACAAGGTCTATTTGACGACAAGGGTAGCTAATACAAAATATGCACCAGATTGTCACTTACTACAGTCCTTGACAGACTTCTTGCTGTAGGACTACAGCACTTTTAAGTGCAAGGTGACGTGCTGTGGTACCAAGTGGGGGCCAGTGACAGAGGCAGGATAAGCATCAGGTCAGGAAATTCATCATTATGACGATCTTCTACAGTTCACTCTTTGAGAGAAGTGGGACTGCAGATGGTTTTTTGAGCTGTTGAACTAAGATAAGCTAAGCAGAGCAACAGAAGCTGCTTGATGGCTTGTGGTGATTAAGGATTTTCCCTTTCACAGAAAAAAAAGAACTTCCTTCCACCAGAAGGTCATAATTTCAGGACTTGGTTTTAATTCCAGTTGTGATGGACTGTGGAAATTTAAAACGTCTCAGCAGGAAGTCATTCTGAAAATAGAATTTCTGTTTTGAAAAGTTAAAATGTTTCCTTTAACAAGGTAGAAATTTGTTTCGATATTGCCACAACATTATAATACTTTGTGGGCCCACAGTATATTATTACCGCTGTAGAGTAACATCAGGTGATTACTTAGCTAGCAAATCTATGTTATATAAAGTGAGGAAATCATTCTTACCTTTCCTAAGGGAAAATTTTCAGTGCTTTTGCAACAAAAAAGCAAACACTTTAAAAGTAAAAAACCCCAAACCAATAAACCCTAGTGCCTTTTCTTATCTTACCCAACAAGAATTTGGTTGTTGGTTGTATGTAATCCATCTTTTTCAGCCCACACATTGCAAAGGATGATTGCATTGACTCTCTTCTCTGTACTTTTCCTGTCTCACAGACCAAATAACCTTTGTGAGCTCCAGCTTTGCCCCACAAGCACTGAGGTAAGGACACCTCTGCAGGAATAGAGGTACAAATTCTTGTATGATACTAACTATAGCATGCTGATTCAAAGATGTACTGCTCACCTTTGCCAGAATACATCATTGGCTGTGTATTTCTTGTGCTCCAGAAATTAAGGCAACTTTGCTGCTAACAGTAAGGGTGAACCAATGCAGGAAGAGAAAAACTATTTTTTCCTACCACTTCTGTTATTTTGAACTAGTTTTTATAATTTGTGTTCACAATGCATTAAGTCTGTCAGTCTTTATAGATATTTAGGACTTGATTACTTCAACAGATGAGACTCATCTTTGTATTTATATTGCCAGATTCTAACCCTGCATCATATTTTATCTACAAGAAAATAATTTTTAACCTTACAGTAAATGCATGCCATTTCCCCAGCAGGTCATTTCAAAAACTCTTCTTAATGATAATATTAATGATCTAGAAATAGAACAGAATTTAGTTTCACATATCACCTTTCAGACTGCAAGAACATCAAATGTATTTGCAATAGGTAATGATGATGGCAGTGGTGACTGTGACTGATATTCCGGTTCGTGGGTGCCTTAGCTTGCATACCATCTTGAATGTTAACACTTTTCTTTAGAGAGGGAACATTGGTTCCCACTGGCTTTTACACTTGGCAAATCACATATTACACCACAGTTCAGGCATTTTTGTACAAGTTTAGGTAGATACCAGAGTTAGGGTTCTTCCCTACCAAACTGTCCTTAAGACCTCTATGGAGATTTCTATACAAGGCGTATAAAAGGCCAGAGGAATAGAGATAACACTGTAAGATTCTACTGCACTATAATCACACTACTACAAGGTGTGCCTTTAATATGAATGCTTACAACCGTATCCCTGGCACCTCCTCTGACAGGTGAAAAAAATAAAAGTCAATGCTAGTTTATATTACTGCCCTTGCCTGGTCAAACAGCTGTTGGCATTGCTTGAATTTGTGGCCATTGAAAAACAAATCTGTACTGAATTACTGATGGGCAGTCTTCAAAAATCTGGTTTGATTCAGATAAGCTTATCTGAAGTTTATCCAATCCTCAAGTCTGCAAAACTGAGCTGGAAATAATACAAGGGCGTGCTTTGTGATGAGATTTAAGGTACTTCCGTTTCCAGCTGAAATTACTGCAAACACAGCCTCTTGCACTGAATTTCTACACTTTTATTCTCTTTAGAACAAAGGAAATATTTCAGAACACTGCATGAGTGACTAATTTTAACTATCCAAACAGCTACTATGAATCCATCAGGAAACAAACCATATGCCCTGCAAATCTGATCAAAATCAATCAGCAGATCCAGAGTAATAAACCTCACAGCTGATGAAAAACAATGTAGAGACCAAGAAATACTCATAAAAAACCCTTTGATGTATATTTTATATTTACTAATAAATGTGAGAAGACTTCATATTCTTTTATTTACCCAACTGTGAACAGCAAATGTGACTACAGAAAGTCCTAAAACCCTCACCCACTCAGGGAAGACTGTTTTGGTGTTTAGAGCAGCAGTTTGAGAGTCAGGAAACTCCATCACTAATCGTCCCTCCACCTGGTCATACCCCTGGTTCCAGGTCCTCTGAGGCTTTGCCTTGACCAGAGAGATTACTGCACCTTTTGACCACGGCTGAGGTAGCTCTAAACTAGCCTGGGTATAGACATCATGTCACTGGAGATGCATTCACGTCATTGCTGGCCCAGACCATGGGGCTCTGAGCAAGTACTCAGTATGTTGATGTTGATGGTCCTGTGTCTACAGCAGCAACCTCTGGACAAACCTCTCCCACACTACCTTGTGACATTAAATTAGTCTTAAACCATGTAAATAAGCTGTTTGTGGTCATATGGCAAGTAGGGTTAGGCGTGTGTACACTTGACCATTTGATAGAGTCTGCATAAGAAAGGCATTTGGTCTTTTTGGAAATTTTGGAAGGTCTTGATCCAAAGTCCTCTGAAGTCAGTGGAAGCCTTTCTATAGACACGTGGTATCACTGCTGGAAGAGCTCTGTGTAAACAACCAGTTTTGTCAGCAGCTCATGCTGCTGCTTGAGGCAGGTTTCTGTGTGGTGCAGGTTCACTAATTTTCTTTCTCTTTCAATTGTAACCCAGGGGTGATTCAATTTCTAAAAGGAAAACATTGACATATTTTTATTTTTTTTTTAGCTAAAGGGATGTTTCTATTATATATTAGGTATGGGTCACCCACCAAAAGGCTTAGCTGATCTGAGTGCAGGTAACATTATATTTATTCCTGGTAGAAGTTTTCTTCTTTCCTTTCTTTGCTCTTTTCTTCCTTACAGCATCCAAATTTTATGTTATCCCATTCCCAATTATTTCTGTGTCATTTTTCCTTTTCTCTCATTTTGACTCTCCAATTTTTTTTTCAGTCTTAAGCAAAATGTGAACTCTACAAAGCATGAGGTTGTCTCAAACTCACCATGTTCAACCATATTTGGACTTATGCAATTTTTCTCAGCCCATCTGTTGGTTTGGCAATCTCCTGCTATTGGTCAGCCAGTGGAAGAGGTCTCTGAAAACTGAGTGAAATTGCACAACTGAACAACCCCCCATCACATACCATTTGACCACCTTACAAGTTGAAAGAACAGGCAACACAAGCAACTGAAACCAGAATGCTTAAGCACAGTGTTGTAAAAATTGTTGTTCTCAGACCATATCTCTTTAAGAAAAAAATGAAGTGCTATTTCCAAGTCTCCACCACTGATATACATCCGGGTAGAAAATATGGAATCAAAAAGAAGTTATCATAATCCAATGTTTAGCCTTGTCTTTCCATGTAGTGGCTTACTGATGTGGGAATGTAGATGTGCATGGTGTTTGACAGGCAGGCAGGGAAGAAACTACATGAACCAAAGGACTTGCAATCTGCAGACCACTTGTGTGATTAGAGCTGTTTGAGGAAATCTCTATAGCCATGCAGAGTCTCCTGGTGCCAGCTGTGCTCCCTACAGAGCACAGACATTTGATTTCAGCATATGAGAGACAGAAGACAAACTGTAAATGGAAGATGTAGTGGATGGATGTCACTAAACGTAGCAATTTCATAAGATGGTGAGTCTAAGTAAATGTATAACCAGGTATCAGACATATGCAAGGACCACACTCATTCATTCTAATGTTTTCATTTCTTTGATTATTTCCTTAATTGCTTTTTTAATATTCTCATAACTCTTTTTTTTTCCCCACTTAAAAGGAAGCTGAATGAAAGGATGGTGATTTGTGGGAGGAGAGTGGGGGCTGGCAGATTGTGTTCAGCGTCCTCCACATTCCCTTATTAGTTTAGTCAGACACATTAGTTCACATTATGAGAAACAGATGAGAAACTGCTAAAACATATATTATGAGAAACATTAGGAGAAGCTGCTAAGCATACATCTAAATAATGTTAAACCAACAGCGACTCCAGCTGAGGGCCAGCTGACTTACCAAGCTCTGTAAATCTAAGCTTCACAGCACTCATACAGTATGCATGTTCCCGCTAACCATCGGACAGGTTGAGTTGTAATGCTGAGTAATCATTGCATAAAGCCTGTGTGGGAGAGATGAAGGAGGGCAAAAAAGAGAGGCAGCAGCACTTCAGTGAAAGGAATTGATGACAGCATCCACCTTGCCTACGTTATACTTCTTCTTCAGAACAATATACAACTTTCAGCTACTCCAGATGCTTTGTTGGGTGAATTACACCACATTTCCACATGCTTTTCTTTTCCTTGAGTTTTCTTCTCGTGTTGCAGAAAGGTCAATTTATGTTCTGTGCAAGACAATCAGCTAGAATGTGTCAAGTGTAATGAAGTTCTAAGGAAATAAAAAAGGGTATTTCATAGAATCATCCATGGAAAATCATTTGTGGCTTGGCTGAACCTTTAGAATAAATGCTTGTGGTTGCATGACTCGCCTTTGTTTTGAGCTGACCTGTTGGAAGGCATCAGCAGGACTGGTATGATATTCAGCTCTGCTAATATTTTGACTATTTCAGTTAGCCTGGCTTGATGATCAGTTCTCAGCAGAATGGAAAATGCAGAGGCTGTGTGAGATGAGGTCACTCCATGTCACCCAGAATGATTTTTTCATAAAAGTCTTTTCTTACACTGGGATTCAGCACCTCAAGCATCTCCAACCCTTTGAGTATCTTTAGGTAATAAATTTTGCAAACCTTTCAAGTAGGATGGCTCAGATCTGTGTGCAATACTGCAAAAAACAAGACAGGTTGCTCCTCTTCACATAGGGATATTCATGCCAACAGTTTGATTTCTAGGAAAATTCTGTCTCTCGTAAGACAGACTTACACACATTTTGCTTTTGGTATTCCACAGAAATTCACCTATGATATATTTTAACTGTGGTTTTTTTGGTTGGTTTGGGTTTTTTTTTTTAAGGATGACACAGGTAAAATCTTTGATTTGACCTGTCCTTTTTAGATACTTTGGAAATGTCATTGCCAATGAAGAACCATTGCCAATAAAGACTAAAATGCTATGTAAGATATTACATTTTCCTTGTAAAGCGTGAATAAATATAAATATGACAAATGTATAGCCTCTGGTAGCAAATGTTGGGTTTTTAATAATTACTAAAGAGAGACAAATCATTCCTAATAAATAATGTACACTATGCAGTAGACAAGTCCCCTAAAAGGATGGCAATAATTTTGAGTGTACATGTTGTGTGCGAAATCAGATATCTTCCTCTTCCAAAGCTACCAGAATTAGAAAGCAATGCAGGATCACCATTCTCCTGGTTTTGGCTCTTTCCTCATTCAAGCCCATCTGGCTGTGTTCCTGCATGTGGTACCTCACCAGCTCATCTGCCTGCCAGTGCTTACCTTTCCAAGGCCTTGTGGCATTCTGCCACCTGTCTCTCTTACAAACTTTTCCATTGTTGCTATGTTGTGCCTTGATTTCACATGTCTTTTAATTTCTCTTAAGATCTTCCTGGTTTCTGCCTGGATGATCTTTCACTCTTTCTGTCTCCAGCCATGGCTT
>NW_008794414.1:659765-663579 GCF_000699145.1 Aptenodytes forsteri
ATGGCTTCCCGCCTGTAGTGCGGTTCTGTTAGTATACTGGTTTCACAGGTTTGAACTACATACAACATAAAAACTACAAACAACAGAAAAAGTTTCTTAAGGCTGAGTTCTCGTAGCGTAAATAGAGTCTGGTTGTACCATGTTCTTCAGGCAAGGAGTCCTCTCCCATGAGTTTTTCCCATCATGCTCAGATTTCTTAACTTCCTTGGTATCCCTCCATGGATGGATGAAGTTCATTATTTTCACATTCTCCATTAAGGCTCATGAACTTAGTATGGACTGGCATTTGCTGTTGTGTGTCTAAAATATATTGTGCATCAAATTACAGGTGCTTGCTGACTGTTTTGCTATTATGTTTTTTAAAAATTCAGCCAGGCTAATATAGAAGGTGGAAGCAGACTGCTAGCTTTGCTCCACAAGTTTTCCTTCACATTTTAAATGGGATTTGCTCCAGCCATGCTTGAACATCTTCTGCATTGATTTTCCATTAGCTTTCTTGTTAATGAGAAAACACTGACACAAATGTAATTAAAAAACAAATTTGAAATTTCCACATGCAAATATTTACACCAAATATGGTTATGTGTAATAGGGAAACAGACAAGGACATGTGATTTATTTAATAAGTGATGACTAGCTAACATTGACCAAATGGAGGTTATTAAACAGAGAATAATTGCAGAAGACTTTCTGTGTTTGATCTACAGTTAAACAAAATGTAGCCAAAAATGTGGTTCGCTAATTTTGATCAACAAAAGCAGTTGATTGAGAAAAAAACCCTTTTGTTTGCTTACAGATACTGCACAAACAGAATTTGAGGTTAAGCGGGTTAGGTAAGTAATTCATAGTGAATTATTTGCTCAGCAATAATACAGTTTCACTTTTTCCTGTTGTTGTTACCTTTAACATTGCCTCCTTTTTTCCCTTCTCAATTCTTCTGCAGAGAGACAAAATTGATAGCTACATAGGAGGAGTAGCTGACAGCTTAATGAACAATTATTAGGGTCTGAGGCATATTTTCCAACAGTTCTTCATGAAGAGATGGGTGGTGTAATCCACTGCAGTGTTTAAGTGGAGCCTCTTTTGTCAGCACCTGCTATTAGAGAGCATAACACTCAGTGGGACTAGAGTGTTTGCATCTCTTTTTAGGGAATTTGCAGTTGTAGGTGGCTGGAAACAAGCCGCAGCACAAGGGGGACCTTACTTTCTGTCTCAGTGTATACAGACAAGCCATGGACTGTTTGGAGGAAGTAAGCATTGGCTGTGTTTAGGACAGGATTTTTGAAGTTAAATACCGTCTCAGCAAATTATTTCTCTACTCATTTAAAAACAATGGAAAATAAAGATGGTGGAATCGTAAAAGATTTACAAAACAGCTAATAGCAAATATTGAGAGGGTCTCAGAGTTTGTCTTAGTAATTCAAACCTGTTCTGTACCCGTGAATAGTCAAAGCATCAGAGGAAAGTGGAGATTTTTCTTGCTTACTGAGCCACAGTTAGTAAGGGTTTGGTGTTAAGAGCTGGGAAGTATAGCTCCATTTTTTCAGTCAGCCCATGTAAATAAAGAGAGCTTCATGATTAATTGTGAATGTTATTACCCAAATTGTAAGCTAAAAGGGCAGAGACTGCTTTTTCTTATATAGTCCCATTTATTCATCCTATTGAGTAGCCTGATTTCTAAGATTGTCCTGGCTTGGGTGGCACTAATGAAAGTTGTGTGCTGTTAGGTTTGTAGCCTGTTAGCCTACAAAATTACTATGGAGACACATTTATCTTGGCCAAACTAATTTTGTGATTGCTACTAAGACTCTCAAGACAACATAAAATCAATATCTTATGTAGCCATGTGTAAGGTCCATGTGAAACTTTTATAATAAACTCTTCATTTAAGGCAAAGGCAATTTCTCTGGAAAGCTAAAATCTATGGTTTTTTACCTTACTTTACAGTCCTCAGAGGATACTCAACAGAAGGACTCAAGGAGATGATCTGCGTTGATTTTGGCAAGGTAGACTGCGATAGTCACAATTACACAGTGGAGTTTTTAATGTATCTACAATCAAGGGCAATCAGAGCTCCAGATATGATTGT
The DNA here is from genome assembly GCF_000699145.1 of Aptenodytes forsteri. NCBI lineage: Eukaryota > Metazoa > Chordata > Aves > Sphenisciformes > Spheniscidae > Aptenodytes > Aptenodytes forsteri. Next base: position 661,855 of record NW_008794414.1, read on the forward strand.
AAGAATTAACAGCATAGGAAAAGCAGGTACAAGTACCAGCTAAGAAACCTATTCAACTGCAGCAAAGAAAATAGCATCAGTATTGAGCTGCATCATCACCTTACCTCTAGTGAGCTTTAGCTAAAGGAACCAATGTTGTCTATAATTATAGTTAGCAGTAAATTTTACTTTGTTTGCATTTAAATAATGCTATTATACTAATTATTGTAATAATTGTATTTTTAAAAGGCAAATTCTAGCCATTTTATAAATTATCTTCCTAAGCCCAATGCTTATGCTTTGGGGTAATGAGCAATTTTAGTGTATTATTTCTTAAATAACATCTTCAGGAAGAATACTTCCAATAAAATGCCTTATCTGTTCCTCCAGTAAGAGAACAGCACTGCACTTTTCTTGGATTAGGAATAAAATCAAAATAAATACAATGTATGGATGTTACCAGAAATGTCATCCTGCCAAAATATAAGTTAATATTGCAGCATCACAGTGATCAAGTTGTCAGTTTGTATGAAACAGTGCTTCATGTAAAAGGCACTGTTTGGAAATAACACTGTACCAATTATAAAAGACAGAAACAGAGTCCTGTCATTTCATGATTTGAAATATTAATGCCTTAACTCAAATACATGAATAAATGCTAGCTAGCCCAGCAGCAATTAAAACTCAAAATACAGATAGCACTTGAGAAATAAAATCTTAAGGTGTATCATGTTTTGTCAAGATTGACATCTACAAAGTAATTGACAACAGTGAATTGGAAGAGATTAAATGGACAGGATTGTCATTTGTTCAGCCAAACAGAGTACCAGGACATTTTTATTGAACATGGTATGCCTTCTATTTTTTGTTCCCCAAAACAAAGACTTCTTTATCTACTTCTGCTCTTTTTAACCTCATCTGCACTGGAACTGAAGCATTTATTATAATTTTTAGTTTTGTGACAGCAGCAGAGAAATGTGAGGTGTGGTTTAACTAGGTATCATAAGTATTTTGTGGTCACAGGGGAAAAGCTAAAAATATCACTGGAGAATTTATAATCCTAATTCATGGTGTGGTCTCTTTCTCAACTCTCCGATGTTATTTACTTTAATTCCAATAATATATTCCATATTCAGCAAAACAGCATTAGATAGAAGGGAAATTTTACCTTCATTTTCTCTTGTGTCAGTGTTTAATTTTAACCATTTTAACTGATATTAATACAACTTAGCTTTTTTATGTGTGGAGTGACTATTCTTGCAAGCCTCTTGAGAGGTGGAAATTGACTCTTAATCTCATTTTACATCAAAAACCTGATTCATAGAGATGTTGAGATACTTGCCTGAGGTTACATACCAAGGACCAAATCTAGCAAAATATGTAAAAATGTGCACAAGTACAGTACACTGAAGTCAGAGACAGATCCAAATCTTAAGGACTGATCACCAGGAAAATATGTTTTCCCTTTAGGTGCTTCAGGAATGGATGGATGTGGCTGGTTACCATATTGCCATGCAAAATTTTGACATGGAAGTTTAAAAAAAAAGAGTATTCTTGACCAAAGACAGTTTCAATTGAATGGGTTAGAAATGTAACCTTAAGTATTGCGCTGGTTTTGGCAGGGATAAAGTTAATTTTCTTTATAGTAGCTAGTGTGAGGCTATGTTTTGGATTTGTGCTGACAACAGTGTTGGTAATACAGGCATGCTTTCGTTACTGCTGAGCAGCGCTTACACAGAGTCAAGG
>NW_008794414.1:663664-691883 GCF_000699145.1 Aptenodytes forsteri
TACATGTGATGGAGCCCTGCTTTCCTGGGGATGGCTGAACACCTGTCTGCCAATGGGAAGCAGTGAATGAATTCCTTGTTTTGCTTTGCTTGTGTGCGTGGCTTTTGCTTTCCCTATTAAACTGTCTTTATCTCAACCCACAAGTTTTCTCACTTTTACCCTTCCGATTCTCTCCCGGATACCAATGGGGTGGAGTGAGCGAGCGGCTGTGTGGTGCTTAGTTGTCGGCTGGAGTTAAACCACGACAAATATAAAGGTGGTCCAGATGTAAGTCAAGTATATCTCACACAATAATTTTTCTTACTGGGTTATGAAAGTGTTTTCTTGTGATTCTGTCTTCAAACTGGGTTGCAGAACTGCTGATACGATTATGACAGGACAAGGTTTAACAGGGAGAAATCAGGCCAGGAAGACAGCACTGTGAAGGTCCACAAGAACCAACTGTGGTCCTCACGGCCCAGAACATCTTCAATGCCTCTTCTTGAATATTTCATCTTCAATAGTTTCAGCTTTGCAAAGGTTGAAGCTTTGGATCTGGACTCCACTGCCCTACATACAAATACCCAAATTCACACCATTGTCAGTGCATTTTCTTTCTTTTTTGAATAATTCTGTGTATCTATACTTTCTCCTTGCAATCTATGGCATATCTTCAGTAATCCTTTTATGGGGTCCTTTAGGATCACAAGGCACAACTCAGTATTTATGTCTAAAAGGCAATGGATCGATCTCTTATGTTTAGTTTATTTAGAAAGTTATTTTAATTTTTTACTGGTGAAAAGAGGTTTGGGGATCTGAAGAGATGTCTCAGACCTACAGCAAACATCCAGAAGTCACACCAAGAAGGCCAGGAAAGAAGACAATATTTTATAAGAGCAAATAATTCAAGTGTAATGTGTCAGCTGATGAAACTGATTTGGATTCTCTTTTTCTCAGTACAATCTGACTATCTTCCTGCAGATATTTGTTATTTTAGGCCTTTCGTCCAAGGGCAAACAGCGAACTAAATTTAGCAATTTAATTCCTTATCTCTATAAGCACTCCATCAGGACTGTAGTCATGCTCTACACATGCAAATTCTATTTTGCTGATATCAAACAGTTGTGGGTTTTTAGTAAACTGCTATTATTTTTCTGTAGCTCATGAACAATTGTGTAATAGTTGCATTTAATTGAAGAGCTTCTTATAAATGGAAAAAAATAAGTATAGGAGTACTTACATTTTATTTTTAATTTAATTTAATTTTTTTGTAAGCTTTACATGGTCCTGATGTTTTCATATGTCATGGCTTGTATGGTCTTTACTTTATTTGAAAACTTTTCTCAATTGTGTTTAAGAAGTTTTCAGGAGCTGTCTGATGTACCAAAATTGTTGGATTATTTGGGGTTACAGGTGATCATTCTTAGTTAAATGCTAAAGGTCATTGTGGATATTAAATATGAATTTTGAGCTCAGTAGCTCATGTGAATGCTCTCTCATGATGTGCCTGCAGTTGCATAGCCTTTACGTTAGAGATGACAGTCAAGGTGAAACTGTGCAATATCTTCAGGAGACATCCCTTATCCTCTTCTGTCTCACTACTGAGATGGTACCTTCTGGCTTCGGAATTGCCCAGGAGTTTCTGTGTAGTTTTGACTATTTCGCAACGGCAGCAGTGGTGGAAAGAGTTGCTTTCAGCAACTCAGGAAACAAATGAGTTGCTCATGCACAATCTAAGTTCAGATGCTTGCTAAAGGTAAATGTCGGAAGTACACTATCTCTCACCTTGGAAATCTCACCCCTGGAAATCTCATCAGAAAAGTATTAGGCCAAATCTCCACTTTTCTTTTCCTTGTTTTCCTGTTTTGAATTCAGAAACTAAGCCTTAAAGGTACTTCATGCAGATGGTAAAACCTTACAAGGTGAGATTTGTTAAGGCATTCTTGCTCCTTTTGTGTATTGCTGTGGATCAGATTAAACGTTGACGGCTGGCTGCATTGCCCAGAGAAATTGCCATTTGATCATTGACAGGCACTGCTGAAGCCTTATCATAATTATAAAATGATTCCATGACAATATTATTAGGAAGAAGTAGAAACCATTGATTTATTTAGCACTTCATTGAGTTTTATCCAAGTTAGAATCAGATGTGCAATAACTCACTATAACACCACTGGAGACTTAATACAAGACCTACTTTTGTCCAATTGTTCTGCCAAGAAATAGAATTCCTAGTTAAAATAGATTGAAATAAAATGTAAAAGTAGGTTAAAAAAATGGCTGATATCTTTCTCTTCTTGTCAGATTTCCTGAGCTTTTTCAAAGTCTTTTGAATCCCTCTCATTCCCTCCTGATCTGTTCACCCGTTGTTCATCCTTTTACTCGGCCCTGGTCCTGCCATAAGTAATAATTTGACTCAGTCTCTGCAAAAGTATGTGGGACCAACTGCATGTAACTCTGTGCAAACTTATCATGGGAACAGGCACAAAAGTCAGCTGCAAATTCTGCAAGTTAATATGTAAATTGAGCTCACGTGGCTTTGTCCTAGATATTGAACTACTACTAAGATGCTGCTTGAAGCTATAGAGATGGTCAATTCAGACGGCAATTCTTCTTTCTTTAAGTCAGTAAGTCAGATCTGCTTTTGCTGATCTTCATAATGGAAATATCATGTCTTCTAAAAGAGAAGACAGGGGTAGGCTGGCAAAGGAAGACTACTGAAGGGGGACACAGCGAGCAAGGGCACAGGTTATCAAAACAGGTTATTGGGACTCTTCATGCCTGGAACGGAGGAAATCCTCAGACTGGTTTCTGATTGACATTTCCAGTTTGGGGGATTAGTCTCTTATGGCTACAGTCATGCTCTGAATGTGAAGAGGTAAGGCAAAACCTTTGCCTACTCCAAAAACTACCACAGCCTTTGACACTGTGCTTTTTTATTCCTCACGCTATGTCTGCAAGGGCAAAGATGAATATTGCTGCACAAGTTCAGGTGAAAATTCAACTCTGTTGGGGGGGCAACACTTAACAGGGCTATCATGGAGAGTGGTCACCCCATGGGCCAGGGGTGGCACCCAACATGGTGAGTCAAGGGGAGTGGCTTTCTGGAGCACCTTACTGACTGAGGGGGTCACAGCCTAGGGGTATGGGACTCACTAGGGGACGTAGGGGAAGAGCATTTTGGGATTGCACAAGACGTACTATGGGTTGTTTAGGGAAGGAACTAAAGGCAGGGAAAGGGAGGGATCTAGGTGGTTTGGGGAGAAACAAGCACGGGAAACTAGAGGCATAAAGGAATAAAAGAGGCCTGGTTGGGTGTGAGCAGGTTCCCAGTCAGTACACTTGCTTGGCCGTGCCCTGCGCTTGACCAGCGCTGTCTGCCCTGTCTTCTCATTAAACTCTATTTCTAAGTATTTTCCTGGGTGAGGGCCTCCCTACTCAGTGTGCGTGTGTGTGTATGGGGGTATGAGTGCCAGCAAATGGAGTCAAACCACGGGTCAGGGGGGGCATGTGTCCGTGATGCCAGCGACTGGAGGGGATGAGCATTTGTAGGTCAGGGCATGATCGCTAGCGATACATATATATGTGTATGCATATATATATGTATACATATATATATACACACACACATATTTGCCACTAGTGGACCTCCATCACACTCAGCCAGAGAGAGATGCAGGATGAGGCCGCTGGTGCTGTGTTCGTGTTCGTGCTCTGTGTGTCTGTCAGTGTTGATCTGTATGGCCTGTCACGTATATATGGATGTATATGGTATACATGTGTGATATGTGTGCCCGTGCCTACTGGGAACACATGCTCAGCCTCGCTACTCATTAGACCTGGGAGCATGGAGCTGTGTCAGCCTCACGTCTGCTGGGCTGCCCGATTTGGCAGCCCCTAACAAGTAGTACATAAGTAATGTATAGGCTTTGTTGTAGCTTTCAGTGGGAAAGTGAATTTTGTTGTTACTGGGCTGAGACAAGGTACCATACTTTGAAAGAATTGATCAAGAAATATTTAATACTAATGGAAAATAAACATAATCATAAAGTGCAATTTAATATCTAAATAATAATGAAATAAAAAAAAAAATCAGTAACAATACAAGAAAAAAAATGATGCCTCCATACATTGAGTAACCAGATTTAGGGAAGATCTGTTAATCTTCATGCCAAGTTTCTAATATTTTGCTAGCAAAAAAAAGTAATCATACCATTAGTAGTGGGGGAAGGCCCGCACATCATTTAAGTACTGCCTACTTTCTCTTTGGAGTGTATAAGTAGCTATTAAAGTTGCTGCCTTCCACTGAGGTGAAATTTCACTTACAATTCTGAGACAATGATCAGCTCAGTCTTTACAAACTTAATTTCAAAAGTAAAAAAAGAAAACAACTTCTTTTTTTATTTTCATTCTTTATGTGTAGATCATGCTTTCTATGATTGGAAAATAAAAAACACATTCTGTTCTTAAAAGTGAAAGGAAAATGACCTGGCTCACCACACGTTTCTCAGCTCAGCATTTACTTTATTCCAGCTGTGGAAATAACATTTTGAAGAAGAGACTCATTTAAGACCATGGTAATAAGTAGAGATGAGTTTATAATGAAATACAAATTTACCAAAAAGATATTTTGTTAGACTAAACTGGCATCTTTCCCTTTTTTAAAGAGCAGATTTTTCCAACAGAAAGATCTCAGCGGTATCAATGCAATAAAGTATTTGATGTGGTACAATATGGAAAATTATTAGTTACGTTGGAGCAGGCAGAATGGAAAGATCATAAGATGGCTAAGGAACTAGCTACAGGAAGGATGACAACAGTCTGCTGGTGAACAGAAAACATTGTCTGGAGGGAAATTAGTAATGGAAGGCCCACCAGGTCAGCGCTGGGAGCAATGTTATATAAAATTTCACTAATGACTTTGGCACAAAGAATAGGAGGTGGCTGACGAAATCTGCTGGCAAAGGTAAGAGGTGTCAGAAAGAATCGGAGGATCCACAGCGTTTGAATAATAGCAATGGGATGAAACTCAATAATATGAAGTGGAAGTTTGTGGACTTACAGACTCCAAGCACTAACAACTGGGGAATCAGCATGTGGAAATGGCTGAGGGAAGGACTGGATGAATTACTTTACCATAGGATGTTTCTCAGTTGCCAAAATTGTGTAACACAAACCAACAAATCAAATAAATACAACAGATGCATTCGTAACGTAAAACTGGAGGTATTTCCAGTAGAAACAGAAATCTGTCAGTGATGCTGTACAAGGCACTGGTGGCAACAGTTCTAGCATATAATTTTGATTTTCCATTTCCTAGAAAAGGTGGTAAAAGCTAGAAGAGGTGCAGAGGACAGCTACCAGGGCAATGAGAGGAACAGACTTTTTTTCTCAGAAGTGAACTATATAGGTTTTTCCTAGGAGGCTGTGATGCTTTAAAAATTATGTGAAGAAAGAATCTGGAATTTTAAGCAAGATGAAACAAAAATTAAAGTATTGAGAAAATGGGGCAATTTAGCACATTCTTTTCATCTTCTTCAGACTGAATTCACTCAGATGCAAAATGATGTAAAGCAACTATAGGAAAACTGCACAGGGATGAATTTCCTTCAACATATGCAGCCTTCCTTATGCAGAAGAATTTGAATGAATTCTGACATTTTTCAGACATTTCTCCTGACTTTAAAAAAAAGCTATTAATTTATGCCTGCCCCTAAGTACCCATCTTCAGCTGTTTGGAAGCGCCTAGTACTCTAATATTTAGGCACAGTGTTTTCATTTAAAGATAAAGGTGAAACAAAGCATGTGGGAGAAAAAAAATCCCCAAAAGGACTGAATTTTGAAAGGTTAATTCCAAGTGCTGAGGGTGTAGTGTCCAAAATCATAGAATCTTTTTGACTGTATCTGATATTATCCTTCTTTATAGCTGACAAATGTTAACATTAAAAAAATGAAAATGCCCTCTAGTTCTCTTCCCTTAATCTTAACACTGGATGACTGCTCCACTACATTAATACTTGCTCTGACTGTTCTTTTGACTCCCTTGGTGATTTGATCCATAAATCGCTCCTCTCTGGAGCCCAACAAAAATTACATATTTATTTTTCTACCAGGAGTTTATGTTCCTGAATTTTCAATGTGTTTTCCTGCTATAGTGATACAGTGGTTCTGTGTTACTTAGTGTCTTATTTCTTGTATGCAAAACTTCTACAGTGGTGGATCATCATCTCATATGGGGAAAATAGTGATATTTTTAAAATATATATTAAAAACAGTTGAACATGCAATTTACAGATTTGCTATGGTTCTGAGACACATTTGTTTTGAATATGCTCTATTGACAGGTCTTCTATAAACACACACAAATGACATCTTTTCAAATCACTGTGCTTTTTTTTTCAGTAAACAAAAAAGAAGTACAAGGTTATGGCTCTATAATCTGGTATTAAATCAAACTAGTGCATCAACCCACACAGCATAAGAGAGCACCACTGGGAGATGTCTACCACTGATCTCCCTGCCTTGGAAGGCTTAAGATTACATAAATGTGTTCTCTTTCATTTAACCTACTCAAAGCCTGTCTCTTTGAATCAAAACTCATGTTGGCCACTCCAAATTATCAAGACACAACTTATCTACAATAGACTGCTCCAAAAGATTACTGACAAATTATAAGCAATTTCAGCTGCCTGTAAATGTTTCCTGTGGATCATTTTGACTGACCTTGAGATCAACCTTAAGCAATTCGGGTATTTGTCTTTCTTATATTTCCCTAGTGGATATGAATATCAGTTGTATAAAAAATGATGGATGGTGGCAATTTCCTATTAATTGCTACAGAAAAAAAAAAATCCTAGCACTTCTGATGGGTAGCACTGACCACAGAGAAAGGGGAACTGTATTTCAGGTGAATATTTTCTCTGGCAATTTTGTGTAAACAAGTCTTGAATGATGCCTTTGAATGGTTGTGAAAATGTGTCATTGGCAATTGTCCTAGAATTACAAACAGAGTAAGGGAAAGATGAAGTCACCTATTCAACAGAAGTAACTGCCAGAAACAAGGAAGAAAATATGCTATTTCTTTTTCCTCTTACAGTTTATCCTTATCTACTACAGGGAAGCTGAGTCAGTTATCTAAGACTATCAAGCTCAATGAGTATTCCAGTTTCTGAATATTGACAGACATAACATCATCTTACGTATAACTATTTAGTATATTTCAATGGCTACATGTTTACTATCTAATTGCATTTTCAAGCAATTCTAGAAACTTTAAAAGTGAAAATTTAGCACCAAATGAAAATGCAGTATTTCCACTGAGCAGAAAGAAAGTCCCAGTGATATTCAATTTCCAACAACGTTATTTGAGTGGTCTTTATTGAAAAACTTTATGTAAACTGTTGTCGCCTGGTATATACACATTTCTTGACACACAAGAAATGTTCTTATGTTCTTACTAAAATGAAATTAGATGCTATCATACAGAAGAGCAAGAAGTTATTATTCTCATACTAAATTCTTTAACCTGTGCATTACTTACTATTTTCTGGAGTGGATTCATTATTTTAGGGATTTATAACAGCTAATCTTCATAACCTGTCACAAATCAGAATAAGTATTTAGAGTGTTTGGCCATTAGTAGCAGTTGTGAGCTAAAGCATAAGGTAACATATTTTTTAACACTCTCATTTCAGCCATAGCTTGAAAGTCCAGTTCACACTAAGGGGTTTTGTGGCCTGAAGGATGGGAAATGAAGACAGCCTGAAGGAATGTGCTTCATGGTGATAGTCTCAGGGACAGCAGTGTAAAGTGTTTTGATGCTTAAAGATGCAGATAGGCACTTAATAGTATTTAAAAAAATGACTGGGTTCCTGCTAGCTGAGATGCTTAAGTGTCTTTTTTTAAACTCAGCTGGGCATCTGTCTGCACTGTATCTCTAGCTCTTCACTACTTTCAAGTAAATTCTGATCAGTGAAAACACATTTTCTTCTTCTAAGTATCTGTTTTACCTTTTCAAACTCAGCTGCATGTCTGAGAGTGAGTTTGGATTCTTCCTTCCCTTCCATCACTAGTAATATAGGTTTTACAAGCCCAGAAATGCCCTTAGGCCTAGTTTTGGAACAGAGTGAATACTTTTTACAATGCTGCTCAAGAAACAGGAGAATCCCAATCATGTTTTGTCTGTGTTGTTCACCCAGAAGAAACTGGAAAAGTACACAGGAGCACAAATCTATTCAGATGGTGATATGCTTACTTAGTAACTATTGATCTGAAACATACTTTAATAGATAAAAGTAAGGATGTCTGCTTAAAGCAATATAATTCTTTTTTATAAGACACATTTCCTCTCTGTTAATTACTTTGAGGGAGACCTTTATAAGCCGTCTGTGCTGCTAGAATTTAGGGTGCCACATTTCCACACAGGCACTGAAATTAGGCTGGAAATGCTTTCCCCATTCACAATAAAGTCAGTGCTGAACTTATATTGTCAGTTTTTTTTAAGATTTCTCTCCATCAGTCCTCCAGCTCTTCCATTCTTCTGAACAGAGATTCTCAGGGATTGTTCTCTGCCACAGAGCGTGGATATCTCTGGATTTCACATGGATCCCAGAATCCTTTTCAGCACACTTATTTCAGCACTCCCTTTTACAGTCCTTTCACAAACTGTAAATCAGGAACAGGAATGAAAGGTCCAGGTGAGTGAGCAGAAATAAGTGCTTTACAAGAGGAAAAGACGCAGCTGGAATACTGGGTTGATAGCTGAGACAGTTTGGTGTGGGAAAAACACTTGGATATGAGTAGAGAGACATGGGTTGAGTCCAGATTTTGCTCAGGCCACTTAGTATGTGTAGGGTTGGCCTTGCTTAGCTGACCTTAATTGCATTATTTTTTTCTGTGCAATCTAAATAAGGCTTTTAATAGTTTAGTTTCAAGTAATAAAGTGCCATTCATGTGTGTAATTTATTACTAAGTACATTAATATTTATAGACAGAGCTGAAATTCTTTAGCTAACATTAGAGAATTTTCTCAGTCAAGAAAATCATCTTTGGTCCAATTTATTTAGCAAGTGAGGAACTGTCTAATAGAAACCCCTTGCATGGTTGCTGTAGGTCAAGCTAAGCTGATAGAATAATAAAATGTAGTTGGGTTTACTGCATTCCCATCTCTTTTATAAACCTTTTGGCTCTGATGTCTGGCATAATGTTTCAAAACAAATCCAAGTCAGAATGTAATTCTTGGAATCATAAAATACTATGTAACTTAGAATTATCTTAACACGCTGATTTTAAAATTCAGTGGGGCAAATTCATTTGTGCTCTCTCTCCACTGTGGCTGGGATCAATTTAGCTGAATATTGTTCATTTGCTTTGTAAAGAGTGCAGCTGTGATTTTTCTATATGACTAAGAATATGTTGGTATGGAAATTTTCTTGCACTCTGTGTATGGGTTGTAGGGAGCAGAATGGCTCCTATGCATATATCATTCCTTCTGTTGAAGTAGGCCAGCATTGACTAAGCAAAGACACAGCATGAAAGGACATTTTTTTCTGTGCCTTTAATGGACTGGACAGCATAGTGGAGCATGTGAAGGGTTTATCAATTTAAGGAGTACAAGTGACCATTAAGTGCACACATAAAAGATTTCTGTACATTAATTAGATACCTGTAATTAAGTTTGGAGAAAAATGTCAACTCTGTAAAATCTGAGAAACATTAGAGAAAAACAGCATGTGTCTGTGAATTAAAATGCCATTAAAATGATTATGACTTCAAAAACATTAAAAAAAAAAAAAATATATATGATTCTGGAAGATGTTGAAGTTTGTTCTGTACAAACCCAGAATGAACAAAGATCCAGTGTTTGACATTATCAAAGTAACATCTCATATTTCCCATTCAATTGCATTCTGTATACATAGTTACTGCAATGTTCTTTTTCCAGCTTCAACTTGAGTCATTGCTGTGGCTATGAATTTAACAATGCTTATCATCAAAGATGTACTCTAAATCCCTGAATCATAAATGCTGCAAAATGATAAGGGTTTAAAAGTTATAATTGAACATCCCAATAGCTCATAGTTAATGTGGATGAACAGATCACTGCTGATTGGCACAGAAAGGAGTCTTTCCTTGTATGAGCACTCATGTTTTCCACATAACTGCTGGAAGTGTGTGTAACTTTAGGGAATGACAGAAGCTTTGAAAGAGCAAATGTGAAGCTCTTGCACCACCAGGCTTCTTAAGCTTCCTTTATGTGTATATGTCTTAGTCGTCTATGTCTTTTTCTAAACATCTGGAATAAAGAGAGCTGACTCGACCCTACAGACAGACCATGTGGCTGCAGAATAGAGAAGGCAAGAGGGAAAATAAACCATATGGCCAAGTAAAATAAACCAGAGCTGGTTGAACATTGAAAAAAAGCACTCCCCAACATGTTATTCGAAATGTTGCAAAATTCATATCTGATTTCAAATAAACACACATTATTTATCCAATTTATAAGCCCGCTGAAAGACTATGAGCTTGCATCCTCCCCAAAGGGGACTTCAGAGTTACACTGTTAAATCCATTATACCTAAAACACACCTTCTCCATGTTATAGCCCTGTACTAGAACATGAGATCTCCTTCCACCCCATTGTCCTCTTGTCCTCATTCTTTTACCCTCAGAAATCACCTGATTAAGCCCAGCCCTCAGCAGCTTAGTGTGCTAAGGCAAGAGGCCTGGGGTCTAGAATTCATATCTCTTTTCTAATTCAAATTATCCAGCAAACTAGTTGGGATTCATTCAAGCCATGACATTTAGGAAGGCCAGACTAATACTATTCACTTGGCAGAGAATGAAGGGTAGTATTTCCTCCAAGCAGCCTACTGGCACATGGGAAAGCCTTCCCTGTAGAAAGTACAGTCTATGGGACTGCAGGTAATCCGTGAATGAGGGGATGGCTGTCTGTGGGGAACCACTATGTCATGTGGGGTGCTTGTGAATGAAGATATAGTGTGGCAGGTTACTTGGGATTTATACATATAAAATAAGTATCCCATCAAGTACGGGTGTGTGATAAATTATTTAGTATTCAAGAGGTACACAATCAACAGAGCTGTGTGGAAATCTGCAGAAATGTACCAGTAAAATCTTACAATAAAGAATGAGGCCTTTTAATTAAAAAAAAAAAGTGTGTAGAGTTCCCAAACTCAGATGCAATTTTTTATTAATTTATCTAGGAGTTTCCTAGGAAGGAGAATGAAGGGACACGACGAGCAATGGGATGAAGGGAACAGTAGCTGTGTTTGCATGTTTCTCAGAAAATTAAGACCATGTGCTATGGAGATGGCAGAACTGAAAAACACCAGGTCTGTGCTCACATCCAGATCTGCAAAGGAGAATATGGAAAGACAGCTGAAACTAGAAGAGCCAGGACTGTGGGGATTTTTGTGTGGAGGATGCTGAACAGAGAGAGAGTCAGAAGGTGGAGACAGCTGGTGAAATTTAGAAAGATGGACACATTTTATTCTTCATGAGAATAAATCTGAAGGGAAATATCAAGAAGCAGGATGGAAAGTGTAGATCAGATATGCTATTAGCCGAAAGGAAAAGGACTGTAGGAAATATAAAGAGAAAGAAGATTCAACAGAAAGGTCATGTACAGTAACAAGCTTTACATAAATATTTCTTAGAAGACACTTGATCTCAGTATGTTAAGCTAAGTAAGAAATTTGAAGGTAAAAAAAGAAAAGAAAAAGAAATGTGAGGAGAAAGACCAGTGGGCTTAGGGGATAGGGGCCACCTACTGCAGTTGGCCCAGGGCAGGGCAGTGCCCAAGGCTGGCCCCAGGTACGAAGTAGCATTTGCATTAAATAGTGAGTTGTGAGCAAACCCATCCATTCTAATCATTATTTTAGCCTTTGGCTCTTGTATTCAAGAACTGTCATGTCTTTTGAAATGTGTTTACAGCTTCTGACACACATCCTGTCATTGTTGTAGGGCTTACAGTAATAGGGGCAATTCTGATCCAGGCCTTTGTTGCTAACGATGATGAAAGCCAATACATGGGCATCTTATCCAATCATCTTAATAATGGTCTGTACTGGGTAGTCATTTATAATGACTTTGTGTAACATGGGTTTGTTCCATAGAACTATTACAGTTTTTTAACTATTATTATAATTTGAGTGAACTGTACTGATTCAGACATCAAGAAAACCTTTGATTTCTATATTGTTCACTTAGGGTCCATGCCGTATTCCATTTTCCTTGACTTCCCAACATTATTTATCATTTCAATAAATGTCACTGATCCAAAAGCCATTGATCAGAACTTTCAGGTAAATCGATCGAGAGGGAGAAAAAACCATAAAGCAAAACAAATCCACAGACTCCATATAAATAAACACATCAAACTCCTCCATTTTAAATGAGCTTCTATGCTGCTTCTTTTCATTTTAACAAATTTTTACGTGTTGGAATGACAAAGTAATTTGTCAAGTTATCAAATAATATTTAAGAAAGCCCTAATGCTACTCATTTAAGCTAGGATCATTTTTCCATGGCTATCTCTGTCTTGCTTTCTCAAATTCTTGCTATCTTTCTCAGACTGAGTGCTTATTGGTTACAATAATGGACACAAAAATACTACATGCTTTTCCTCTTGGTATAATATATCCTGACAAAGGAGATGCCTAGGCTTCTGTTCTAGGAAAGTGTCTTCCTGTAATGTTCATACACCTGCCTGTAACATCACAGGCCAACAGGCTGTATGATCCTTTAGAATTACAAGCTGAACTGCAGCACTTAAACTTTATTTGAAAAGCACTGAAATTGTTTTAAGTGAATACATAAAAGTAGGGGGAGGGCAACTAATCAGTACATTGTTATTTTGACACATTTGGTTGCCTTTTAGAAAATGCATTCATAATTTTCTGTTTGACGTGATCTCAGCATCCAGTAAAAAGCTGCGAATTTTTCATCCTACTGACAGGACTCCATTAATAAAACAACAATCTTTTGTGTGTAGTAATCTTTAATCTTATTTTGTCACACACTTCTCAGTAGCATTTCCACTCGTTTTACAGTATAATTTATGGCACTGAAACAACTCTCTGCCCTGAAAAAGGTCAGTCTGTCAAGGTTTACTTGTCTTTGAAGAAAAGTAATAGAGCATTATTTATGAAGCAAAGAATACGCTTCAATACTTTAATCAATCAGAAAGATACTTGCATTATTGTATCTTTTGCCCAAAAATACCATGAGCAAAGGATACATCAACCTTGCATTCTCTTTTATGTCGCAAAAAGCATTTTAGCTTTTATGTCTCCTTCTCCTTTTGTGTTTACTGCAGTATGAAAATAACAAGGCTGATGATGTCTGATATCTGGGAACAATTTGTAAATTATGAGAATAGGGATTGATCTTATCTGAAGAGAGTCTCTGGACAGATTAACTAGAGCTATCCACTGGGCTCATCACAATAAATTCATTTGATAAAATGTTGGGGGTTTGGGTCATGTGATGTAAACTAACATCTCTAGAGAAAAGTGCAAAGGTTTAAGGGACCTTTAGGGTACCTCAAAGATGATAGGCATAAGGCATAACCACAATTGGTACCCATATGTTTTAGACATCATCATAAGCACAAATTAGAACATGCAATGTGGGGAAACAAATTGGTAGTTCATTAGAGAAAACAGTCACACTTTAAATTAAGTCTCTCAAATAAGAATTTAATTTAGGATTAGTAAGACAGCTTTATGTGAATGAAATGCCAATACATTATTTAAACTGCTCTGTTGATGTTTAACAAGTGTGTAATAAGATACATATTATCTATGAGATGTTAGATACGAGCAAGTTTTTTTTGCTAATTAGTGCCTATCTGACATGAAACATCTATTACAACTGGGATGAGTTACTTCTTGCTTAAATTTCTACCCAATGAAATCTGTTTTCTTCACAGGAACAGCTAACTCACTTGTCACCTATCTCCATAAGGTACTTGGTTACTAGTTGAAGTCCTCTGCATTTTGCTCTTGCTATACCATCAGCTTTACTCACAGAGTTCCTGTTCCGAAGAGATGGACATTATCTCTTTCCTAAATCTCTGTTGCAGCCCAGGCAAGGTTGACAGAAACCTGAACTCTGCCTGAATCCTCACGATAAGTCAAAGCAAATTAGATGTCTGTACTACACGTAAGTTCAGCTGGTGATCACGGAGTCCTCTTTTACACGTTTGTGTGCCTACGCACTCATAAGGGAAGCAAATGTCCTAAACCTTAAGACCAGATCCAAAGTAGATGGAAAATATCTGCAACACCATCATCAAGATTTCTCAGTACTTCTGTGTCTTAAGAAGATGATTAGAAGATAAAAGCCCATGCAGATAGGTGGGATAATATCTCTACCAACACACTTTCTGTCAGATAGATATCCAGAAAGGAAGCACTAGCAAAAGTGCAGACAATGTTAATATTTCCTATTGATTTTTTATCAATAGGAAATTTTTGGTGGATATATCGTTTCTCAAGATGAGCAGATGGTCCTTTCACAGTTAGTAGAGACTGCCATCTCAGTTAAGTCTAACAAACTAAATTTTGGGTGGCATACTACCTAATCATGTGAGACATTTAAGTATGGTGGATCTAGCTGTCTTTTTCTGGTTGTTAAAAAAAATTGCCTATTTTACCACTGATAAAATAGTTTTTAAGATTTAGCATACATGATAAGTCATATTATGTCTTTGTAGGACATCTGATTGCAGACCTATTTGCAGTAAGCAAGTCTATGGTCCTGCAAAGATGCATGTATGCCATGAACTTTGCTTTCTGTTAATGATGGTATTTTAAATTAGCAAATGTTGTGTAACACAAGAAAGAGGGGAATGGTAATACTGATTGCCAAATAAACATGGGGCGGTACAGAGTGCTTTAAATTAAATAGTGACATAAATGTTTGCTTGATTGTGACCAGGTAATAGTTATGAAATATGAAATAAGAATCGTATTGAGTGCACTTTAAGTGCCCCAAATACCCGTGTACCTGAACTGAGTCTGTACTAACAGTTACAGAAGTCCAAAGCAAAAGAAATTTATTTTATTTTGAAGTACAGCTTCTAAAGTCAGGGCTGATATGAATGATGATGAGTAATAGTAGCCAAATAAAAATAAGTCAATAGGGTGTTAAAAGTGTGACATACCTGAGCAGTCTCAGGAACAGATAGACCACAACAATAGTGACCAGATCTCACAGTGGAGGTTGATATGAACAGGTATGTGAATGATTTTAAAACATCAGTCATGACTGAATGGGATCTTGCAGATAGAGGTAAGCATGTGTTAAATTGGTTTGGTATAATGAGGGCCAAATTGTTCTGTGCTTTACAAGAGCAATCTCTAAAGCACAGAGCTAATGCGTGGTGTTGCACTTCAAGTGCTAGTGGCATGGAGCTGAAATGTCATAGCCAGCTCATGATCCAGTGGTCTGCTGTTCTTTTGTCACAGTTCTGTATAATTCCTCTGTAAGCCAGAATCCCCCGCAATGAATGAAAAGCTTCCAGGAACAGACATGGGCCTTGGAACAAGGCCCTGGTGTATGACACCTGCTTTTCACATTCAAATTAAAATAAAAAAAAGAGAGAAAAGCAATTACACAGTTAAAAAATCTATTACAAAACAATTTTGTAAAGACTTTCTTAGGTTTGCCTTCATATTTGTACATATCTTCCAACATACCATTTAGATCTTGCAGAACATGTCTTTGTGAAGTGTTACCAGACTTTAATTTTCATTGACTATTTCCATTTCTTTTCAATTCCAACTCCTTTTGCATTTTAAGATCTGGTCTGTAGACGTAGTTCAGATCAGGACCGCGTGTTAAACCATTTTCATTACAACTTTTATCCTTCCTGTCCACCTCTTTTCTATTATGTACTGGGCAGAATTTTCTAAGTAAAACCAGACATTTCAAGATGGGAAATTATTACCCTCTGCAAAGGTGTGTTAGATTTTTTCTTCAGTTGTGCTTTCTGTTTAAGAAAAATATACCAGGAGAATATGAAAAAGAAATAAAAGTGTGAATGACACAAGCAAGGGCTGCATTCTGTGTGATAAAGATAGTAACAAGAAAGGGTCTGTTGGTTTATACTGTTTCCCGTTCTTGATACAATCATTGTCTCAAGAACAGATTCATATTCTGCATCATTTTCTGTTACCTTTATAGTCTTTCTTACGAGAATGAGGAATGAAAATTTTAATGCCTCATATATTCTGTGAATTACTGTAGGCGAGTATGCTGTACTACTTTGATCTTTCCTATATTCCGCGGTTTGATTGGGTCGTGATGTGAATGGAAAGCAGCACAAAACAAATCACTTTCTGAGAGAACAATTGCAATGAGAATAGGCGCAGAAAGAAAAAGGTACCAGTTCAGCCCATTCCATTATGCAGTAGATTGGGTAGAAACAGAGTTCAAATATCTGCTTTTAGAGGTACTAAAGATTATCTCAATTTTTGGGTTAACCAACCTATGAATTCATAGCAAAAATTTTGCCTGGGTGTTCATAATCTGAATATAACTGTATAGACTTAGATCCAGCATTGCTCTATCAAAGTTCAGCAGTGCTACAGCACAGAAGTAATGGGGAGATGAAGAAAGACATAAAGGAAATCAAAAGATTAAAAAAAAAAAAACCAGTTGGAGAATTAAACGTGTCTTAACTGCCTTAAAAAATCTGCATCACATGCGTAGTCATAACTGGAAATAAACCAGCAGGGGGAAATGCGGGGGGAGAGACTCAGGCAAAGGGGAGGCTGGGTCGCCCTGGGGCAGAACTACCCATATACCTTTCCAGCTGCCTGTAGCACAGGGGGTTTTCCCACACTGGGTAGCGATGCCGTCCCTGCCTGCCCCATGCCCTGCACTCCCTCGGCCGCTGGAGCACTGGAGTCCGAAATCATGAAGGCCTACAGCTTGTGCCTGTGATGGGTAACAGCATCTCCAGCAAACATTACAGGCACCCAACTTCTCCTTTCCTCTCACTGAACCCTTTTTTCCAGTTAGCCCTGTTTTTTATACAAGTGGTATGTGATTTTGTTACAAGCAAATGTGCCAGGGTGCACTATATTTGGGAAACTATATGGGCAGTTTTTAACACCGAGGAAGACCTACCATGAAACATATTGTTTCAGGCTTGCTTGGAGCAATGAACAAAATGAAAGAGGAAGAAGAAGACAAAAAATTATGAACAGCTTGCTGCTGCTACCCATACCCATGATTAGAGTCAGCCATTTTTGAACAGGGCAGAAATATAGATTGTATTGTATTAGAGATACGAAGCAAGCTTTTCCCTGGGTCTGAAACCAGCAGATGGTTGTGCCAGATTTTTAGATGTGGCACTTACAACATTTGTACATCCATCCTCTGCCACATCCCTGTGCTTATATTCCATATCTCTGTGTACTCATTTCCCTGTTCAGTGGGATTTGCATAAGTATATTTTAAAGACAAAAATTTTGCATCTATATTATAATATCTAAATCTATGACATACCAAAACTAAAGCTCTGAAAAGATTTTAGAGTTCTTTAAATGTTCACTTTACTACTTAGATTTCAATATATAACAACAGATCAAAACTGTGACATAATTCAGGATATAACTGATAGACTTGATATACAATTGTTTTACATGGTTACCTTGTAAGTATTCTCACAAACTATGTTTTCTAATCTGTGTGAAAAGAGTACAATAAAACCTGTCTACCTCTCCACAAGCAAAGACAAAGCTACCACACCTCCTGTGAAACCACAGTGTCATATTTGACTCCTCTCTTTTCACACATGCATATCTACTTTAATAGTGAAGAGAATGAGTGCTGTATCAGACACAAAAGAGATTTTTTCTTCAGGATGCTGAATGCATATAACAAATACTTGTGGTTGTCTATTTCCCGACTGAAAAGCAAATGTCTGTATTAAAGTGATGGATTGCAGACAGCATAATATGCTACAACAAAGCCATGGTTGTTTGTATAACATTTCTAATACCTTTACTTTCTTTACCATGACTGTTGCTAAAATCTTTGAATACTAGAAGCTTCTCCATTCTGTCTTGCCTATGACATAGTTTGCTGTTTTTCAGGCTTTATAACCACCTGTGTATATTACTAGTCACGGAGAAAAATCTTTTCTTAGCTACTCTTGATTCAGGCATCACGGCCAAGCAGTGCACTACATCACATACCCACATCGTGTCCAGGTTATTATGTCCAAATAACACAAGCAGGGGCTTTTACTCTAGATGTAGGGCTGCTTCCATGCTGAATCAGGTCTCTGCAACAGCTCTTTCAATACAAACCAAATGATACCTGCCTGGCACTGCGTTATTTACATACCTTGAAATGTCCACGTTTCTTCCAGTTCCCTTTCAGAGATTCCTCTCGTTCCTTCACTCCATCTTTGATTTTTTGCTTTCTCATGTCTTATTCTGCAGTCTATTTCCTAATTACCATTAAAGTAGCCTTTTCAATTCATGTTTGCAAAAACCTAAAACCTTTTATCTGAAAAAAGATAAACTTGGCAAACCTTTGGCTAAAAAGTTTTTGGCATGATTAAAAATAGACACATTTTCCCTCCTCTATTTTGTTATGGCTCTATGAGCCCAGAGAGATTTTGGCTTTTTGTTTCACTTTTCCCATCTTGTTTCAGTGTTTCCATTTCAATTTCTGACTTCAGTGTTTTATTCTGTGTTGTTTTTTTTTCTCTCTTTGTTTCATTCCAGCATTGTACCGTTAGTTTCCAATTTTATTTTGACTTAGTGTCAGGATATTTCCACTACTCTCTCATGCTGCCCTATTTTAATTTACTTTTTATTCACTTTTTATTCAGATGAGTATGCATCATTTAAAATTACTTCAGTGTAGCCACTTGAAGTCACACTTGAAGTCAGTCTGTCCTCATGAGGAAGAGCTTATTAATTTGTTTGTTTGAAGATGTGCCTGGCTGCAGCCCCGAATCAGAGCAAAGAGCATGTCTGGTGAAAGCAATATAGGAAGTGAAAGCACTTAGATTCTCTCGGCATAGCAGACAGGTATTGTTTTTCTGTTACCCCCACTGCAGTGCTGGACTGATATTTTGTACTGTTTGCAAGATGGAAATTATGCATTTCATTCACTTTCCCACTCCAAAACTTGCCCTTCCCCTTCTGCACTGGAAAGGCGCAGTAAAGCAGTAAAGTAGCAGTACCTGCCAAAGGCATTTTTTTAATCCTGATACCAGTTCCAGCAGCAATGTCAATACCTTGCTTTTCCAGCCACGGCCTGGGTTACAACAGTGATCCTGAGAACCGACAGCATGAGGCTGGGCAGCATCAGCCTTGTTTTGTGGTCTGGCCCACAGGTTAGCTCTTGTGGAAACTGGCTAGGTAGAAATACTCTGGTAGGAAGTTTTCAGGGCAAAATCTGGGTAGGGAAGGTATGGTAGACCCAGAAAATTAAAAGGAAAGGTATGTGTGATACAGCTGGCTGTATCATGGGTGCAACAGATAATTTCAAAGAGGAAGAAAAGAAATAAAAAAGAGTTGAGTGATCCTCAGACAGTCAACAGAAATTTGCCTCTTTAAACCATCACAGCAGCAAGCCATGGTCTAGGCTATCCAACCATTGAACTGTACTTGGGTATGCTTATTTTTGGAAATGACACTTCTGTTAGCCTGAGAGCTCATACTGGAAAAAATGTCATGATCTTTAGCTCCAAGAAACATGTTTTTTAACAGGAAATCTACTGAGGAACCAGGTAGTGCTCCCATGATGTATTTAACTTTGCCACCACCACTGCAGTTTTTCATTGCTGGGGATGCTGGGAACAAATGTGTATCATACATGAGTTCTGTAAATGAAGTTAGTGAGGGTTTGTGATCCGTTATCTGGGGATAACAGATATGCTAAAACACATGAAAGGCAATTCCAGAGCAAACATTGTAAAAAATTAGCTCAGGAGAAAAAACAAAGACGCGCTGAGTTTGTTCAAGGGCCAAAAGGGACTGTACCAATTCTCTCCAGGATTCAAACTAAGTCAAAATAACTTAGTGGAACCTTTTCAGAACAAGCTAAAATATTGTTGCAAACATCCTACAGACAGCTAGGAGTGAAGGTCACTGAAGCCAAAGTGATTCTGGCTCCAAGCCTGCTTCCCATGTGACATTTCTGTTTCAGATGCTTTGTCACTGTGGTCTGAGGTGGTGAAGCCTGGACTCCCTCATTTTGCTAGAAAGAGGGATCAGATCTCTGTGATACCATGGGAAGCACAGTATAACATGGCCTGAATAGCTGGGGAAGTAAAAGGGTACTGCTGAACCACAGTATGCATGTACAGTACCACAGCATCACAGCGAGGTGCTTAGTCCCTCCTATTAGCGATGTCATTTAGCCTAACCTTCCTGCCCCAGTGCTGCTGCTATACTGTTTCCAGTATTGGAGATAGCTCATTCAGTACTAGATTTTGGATCCCAGCACTGTGCTGGATTGCAGTGTAAGTATGATCTCAGTGTACTAGAGAGAACATTAGATGAGCAATCTGATGTAGTTGGAGATGTCCCTGCCCACGGCAGGGGGGTTGGACAGGATGACCTTTAGAGATCCCTTCCAACCCAAATTATTCTATGATTCTATGATTCTATGATGGAAAACTAACAAGAGGTGGAGTAGGAAGCAGTGGCAGCTCAAAAACATTAGCAGTTCTCTCCAGCATGAGTTGTGCTTTGTCACACAAGACCAAGGGCCACTAGTCCTGCTTGCCTTTCCCCTTAGATACATGTCAGTCACTGAAACAACGGGATGTTGCTGCTATGCCTGGGTGCCCTGTGAACCACTGCAAAAGGCTTGCGCATAGCAGAATGCCGCCTGATGGGCAAGAGGGGGGATTCTTCCCTCTCCACGTTCAACCACCTCCTTCCCTACTATTCTGTGCCTCTTAATCTCACCTCTAAGGGATATTACTCTATGTCGTTGTGTGAAAGAGACAAATTCCTGCACCCTTCTCACTCTCACCCCTGTACTTCAGTGAAATTGTAAGACAAAATGGCTACCTGTCAGCTTCCGACTTCTGAACTCAAAATAAACCCGAAGAAATTTAATTCTTAGTTTTCCACTAGAAGTGTCTTAACTACATTTTAATGCTAATAATTCAAGACGTTTGAATTAATCAAACATTTCAATATATGAAAAACAGTTAGGAAGGGGACATTTTAGTTTCATTAAAAAAAATCCAAAATTTTGATTCTTCACCTTTTTCATATTATAGCAAGATCACCTTTGTGAGATGAATATTTCGTTTTCATTCTTTGTAGCATATTTTTTTCCAAGCATTCTGGAATCATTCATTTATCAAATGTAATACAGTTATTGCATGTCACATTTTAAAATCACCACTTTAAGAACTTAATTTGCAAGTGCTTTTGCACTTTACAATTCAGTCATATAAGTAGTATACTTGAAATCAACAATACTAACCTTGTAAGTGTTGGTTGAGATGAATCACAATATCAGGCCTGACGATTTTATCTTGAACATGTATACCATTCATGTTGGAGCTGTATAAGACTGTTTGAATTAGCCTACAAGCTCCTCAGGGCAAGACACATGTCTTTGTCTACATTTGCAGAGTGTGAACAGACAGTTGGCTCCTGATAAATAATACAATACAATTACCTAACTATAGGATGCAGAAATTTGCAAGGAAATGAAATTTCACGTTGCCTGTAGAGAAATGCTCAGAAAACACATTTCAAGAAATGAAAGGTGGAGGACAAAAACCAATTGTTTTACTTTACAAAATCCTGGGGTTGGAGGCTCAAGGATGGGTATTGTCAAATTAATTCCATTTAGTTATCATGGCATTAAAATGAACTGTGAAGATTTCTAGGGATTAATAGTAAAGAAATGGAAATCTTACTCTTTTTTTAATAAAAAGAGATAAAAACTTTTCAGGTTTGTACCATTCCCTTTTGCTAGAGATAAGAATTCTGCTTTACTGGCTGTCTGTAATCAAGATGATGTGACCTTTACCGGATTAATATCTCCCTCTTTTCCTAACTAATCTTCTCTAATAGCAAAGGAAGATATTTGGGGGTATAAAAAAACACTCTGGGGGATTGGAACTGGTCATAAGAAAAAGTAAAATCATTATGGGAGGATATATAGAGGTGTTAAAATCTTACACACAAATTCATAATCATGGCATACGAAAAGCTTTTTTCCCAGTGATATGGTTTTCACTTTATTATTTCTTTGCTAAGCAAACTGCAATACACTGTTGTAAAATTTACACACAAACATACCAAAATAAACTCTACACCAAAGCCAGCTTATAGATATAGAAACAATAACTCTCCAAATCAGCTGCCTGCCCCTTATGTCCCAGGAAAGGATTCATCCTGAGAGAAAATAGCAGATTTTAGGTGCTATTGTCTTTCAGCATTTCCACTGAGGACAACAGCCAAATTCCTGTTGGAAATGAGAAGGTGGCATCCTAGTAAAAGCACAGAGCAGTCTATTTATCCCAGTAGTGCTGCTTTCTCATCCAGTTTCACTCACTGTTTGACTTTCTAGAGCGCTCTGGTTAAAACTTGTCACTATTTTTACCTTTGCAACCATATTCCCTAGAAATCTTCTGCTCAGGAAGTTCTACTTTTCTGCTATAAACACGTATGTAGGAAGTCATGGGTCTGGAATTAAGTTAGATTTCTGTTTTATTTTATCTTGCCCATTGTTCTACTTATAAAGGTTTGCTATTTTTCCTATCTCAGAATTCTCGGAGATATTAAGGGTTTGTCTTGGATGGATTTCATCCATCTGACTCTCATCTGCATTACTTTTCAGACATTAAAATCAACACAGTTTCTTCTGATAAGGTCAGAATTAGACAGCTTCTACACATCTGCTATGCTACCAACTTTCAAAGAGGGATAGAGACCAAGAGAGGCCTGCAGAACTGGGGCAAAAGGAAGATATGCAATCCCAATCTTCATGTAAGAAGGGGAAATGGTTATCGTAATTAATGTTATAACCAAAATTTGCTAAAACCATTCCAGCTATCAGCATAGATATTCGACAAAACTAGGCAGTGTGAAGTCAATGCAAGATGACACGCTAACTCATACAAAGCATCACCACATCCATGACTTCCCACTCAGCTTTGACCAGTGCAGAAATTTACCCTCAAAGCACTGGAGAACCTGCCTTTTCTTAGAGAAAAGGAGAAAATGGATTTCTGCAAGGAAGTGGGTGAGTCAGCTCAGCATTTTCATAGATTTATTCATAGATTCATAATGTGTGAGGCCAGAAGGGACTGTTAGATAGTCTAGTCTGACCTCTTGTAAATCATAGGTCATTAAGTTTCATTCAGCTTCCCCTGTATCAAGCCCAACAGTTTTGTGTTTTGCTAAAATACCTTTCTTGCTCAAGTATGAGGTATTTATTTGAAGAAATGCAGAGACAGAAAAGCCACCATTCCTCTTAAGGTTTGGTTCTAACTATTTGTGACATTCTTTAAGAAGCATTTGTGCTTTATTTTTAATTGGAATTTTGCTTGCCTTATGCTTTGAGCCATTTTGTTCTAATTATGCTTTTCTCCGTTAGATTAAATTACCTATTAGTATCTACTATTTTCTGCCCAGTGCTTAGGGTCTGTGATCAAGATCTTTGAACTCCCTCTTTATTGAAGTGAATAAACCAGACTCTTTAAATGTCTCACTGTGAGGTATCTTCTCAGGACCTATAATATTTTTGTATTCCAATTTTCCTTCTTCAATTTCTGTCATTTTCTGAAGTGTGGAATTAAAGATTAGTTTCCTATTAGCCTCACCAGAACTGTACACCAGGCTCTCACCTGACTACTTTTAATTACTTTTGCCATTATTTATCCCTGAATCATAAGCAGCCTTTTCTTCCATCATACCACCTACAAACTCATATGCAACCACATATACACTATATTTTCACAGCTTTACAATATATATATCTGTCCTCTGGTTCTCCCTCCAATCTTCATAGAAATATACCATACTTCCTTGTCTCTGAATGTACAACTTTGCACTTAGCTGTATTAAACCCGCAATTTTTTGGAAAAGATCTCCCTTGTCAAGTATGTCTGTAAGCCCAAGCTCCACCTACACAACAGGTTCTAAGAGCAAAAGCAAAATGATGGTGGTTATAAATAAAGGTATGGAAGATCACATGTCAAATCCTGCCTGTAATAAATAGTATCAGTATAGTGACAAAACAAAACATATTAAAGAATTCATAAATTATATTCTTACAGAAGCACAGGCAGCCTCATACCGGAACAAATAGAAAAGCAGCATCTAAATGGCCCTGCAAATACATGCAGATTACCGGTGGCTTGGTTGAAGTTCATCCGCTCCAGGCAGTGTTGGTTTCCTCTTTGTGAAAGTTGAAGCCTCAAAAGAAGGCAGCCATATATCATACCATGATATGCAGCTGGGATGTCCCTGGGATGCACGGTGAACCCATGAGCTTGAAAACACAGTCAGATCCTCAATTTTGGACATTTATAATGCTGTTCAAAGACCCAGAACTGGTATGCTAGCCATGCATGCCTTTCTATGTCTGTGATTGTTCCTTCCATAAGTACTTTTTTAATTAGCATTTCACAGTTATTCACCAGAGTTAATTCTATATGATATGGACAGACTGATTTCTTGGTCAACTTTATTTCTAGCTCTGCTTATTGGTTTGAGACATAACCAGCTCAGATCATATTTATATCATCTTTGAATCAACATTCTCTCTGGTCCGCACAAGGCAGCTAATTTTACACACTGAGTCATTTCAGGATTATTGTCCTGCACTTAGATAATGCTAAGAATTGATAGAAGTGATAAAAAAGAAAGTCAGTTGTGAGACACCTAGACAGTCAGCTTAAAAAAAAGGGAGACTTTCAGGAACACAATGAATAGCTCTTCAATTTAGTTGAATTTTAGATGCAGTATTTTAAACTTCTTATTCAACTGTCCCACATGAGGGGCAGCATTCTCCACCTTCCGCTTGACACATCACTAAGGTGTCATTTTCTGGATTTTCTTGTTCTTTTATTCATCTCTTGGCAATATGATTTATCTCATGCTTTCTTCTTCATGAGAGTCTCTGTTGTCATCTGCTCTGTCTTTTCCTCTACAGATGTCCTCTTGATTCAGTTTCTCCTATTTTCCTCTTCCAATTAACCACCTTACTCTCCTACTTCTGAAATACTGCACTTTGTTTGTTTGTTTGTTTTATGGTCATACTTACAAATGCCTGAGGATAAAGAAAGATAACCTATCTCCATTGCAGGGAAATGATAATTCTTGCAAGACTGTAAGCAGATTCTACAACATATCTGATCTTTACCACCTTTTTATTTTAAAAATTCTTACTTTTACTATTACATCTTTTAGTTTTACATTTTCAGCATTCTTTCATTCCCTTTTTATGTCAATTCAGAAATCAAGAAAGTTGAGTGGTTTATGGATATGAAAAACTTTTAAAATCTCCATTGAACTTTTTCTTGAGTGAAATTTCCCAATGTTTCTTTGTGTCCTGAGCAGTCAAAACAAATCATCTGGCTGCACTCTCAAAATCTGAAACAAAAGAAGATATGAACATTGTCTTAGAAGCGTGCCTTGAAGCCCAGGACCTCAGCTGTTTTTGAGGTGCTAAAACAAAGAATTATGTTCCAAAGACTGATGATTTAGGAAAGCAACATGTCTGCAAAACTAATGTCAACCAGGAGGCCTGTCAAAAGATAACTGAGCCAAAGAACAAGAGTGACCACAGCTACCCCACCTTTCACTGGGCGAGGTTTTCTCTGCTCTGGATTTTCTTCCCTTCCAGCTGCTTGATAGCATGGCCACCGAAGTCAGCACTGATTTTGGCACTGACCTCAGCTGGAATGACTGTTGAGTGAAGACCACCTCTGCTAACTGTGGCATTCGTGCTCGTGTTCTCACTTCACACGGGCTTCTGAAAAGTGCAGTGGTTGTGCTGAGCTCTCCTCAGTGGTGGGCTTTACTAAGAGCTCAGCCACTGGAGTTTATGACAGCCACTGTCTTGGAGATAAGCCGGATAGTTTGTCAGGTACGGCAGGATGTCCGTTGTTTGTGTGGATTTTCAGATGTATTGATGCCATAGTAATGACATTGTTCTAAATATGTTTAGAGCTCAGGATAAGGCCTTGAAATGAGACTGAAATCAAGTCTCATACATGCGTCAGGGGGACCTAAACACGCAACAAGATACAGGCACAAAGTGAGCTTTAAATAATGCAAGAGCCACTGGAATTCAGTGTTGTCTTGAGTGAAATGGAAGAAAAGGTGTTAAATCTTGTCTTGGTACCTTTATTCCCAGCTTGTCTACTGCTAAAGTTTACCCTGTGAGATGACTTTTTTAGAGCCCTTTGTATATTGTAATAAACTGTTTCTGCCTTTATCTGACTGCTAGAGCTCAGATAGGAATGAGACTGCCCAATAAATGCATTAGACTTTGAATGTGCTGTCAACCTTCACTCCATTCTGCAGAGAAATTTCATGATTTTTTTTTGTGTTTCATTATAGCTATTGCATGTGGGATCAGCCAGGTTTTGTATTTTCCCCAGCAATCACTCTAGGACTATTGGATTGTTTTGCTTTCCTGTTGTTAGAAACAGCAGCCATAATGTCTGTCTTCGTGTTACTATTTTGGTATATTCATTTTTTCTACATCTTTAAATGTACCACCCATCTAACCCAATTACCTTTTAATTCAGGAAATTCTACTGCAGCTTAAAGAAGAGAAAAATTATCATCACACAGTCACAAGAGCATGCCTTTTTATTAAAAGAAAACAAACAAACAACTGGCCTATATCAAATGTAATCAACTATACTACTAAAAATCAAAATAACTACTTTGGAATTTTAAAGGAGCTTATAATTCTGTATAAAAATGATTCAAAGTAATTTTAATAAATATTTTGCCAGTGTGGGTAGATATAACTCTGCTTGTCAGCACATCTGTATTTTTCTCTCATCTAATAAACTAGCTAGGACAGTGCAGCAAAGGAACATTATAATATTAACAATGTTGCTGGAAAGCTCTGTGCTTTAGAATGAATTAACTTTCACTGCACTGCAGAACATACAAAGTGAAACTGGCTCAGCTCAGAATAGCAAGTTTAACCCCTTAGGAGCTGTTAAGCTCTACTTGTTTTGACAACGGTTTTTGAGCAGTCCTGGCATGGGAATCATGGAGGTAGCTGATATATTTGGCAAATTTGGAAAAGCAACTGCCTAGGAAAAATCTCAGAAAACACTTTTATTTTATGCAACAAAAAAATGTTACAACTTTGCATTCCAGGGAACGTGCCAAGAGACAGCAGTCAGGTTCCAGAAATAAGAGGGGGTTAATGTCATGGGAGTAGAACTGAGATGTGTATCTTGTTATCCGAATATTCATTCACAATGCCAGAAAGAACAATCCTCTTCTGTGATTCCATTCAGGTTTTGATTTTCCTTCTCTTAAAAATTTATCAGCTAAATGACTGAAGAATGATTCAGTGAAAATCTGAGAGCTGCTCAGGACTTGGCCCCTTCTGCATTGGTCCATGTGGAAAGGTTCGTTGGAGAAGCTTTCATCACCCCACTGACTTCCACAGGATCTCCTTAGACTTTTTCTCCCAGAGGTGAGAATACTGTGTGGGGCAGCTGCTTTTGTGAGATGGCCAGGAAAGCATGAATTGGGACCACTCAGTGCCTTTTGCACAGGTCATAAACCAGATGATAACCTTTTGTTACTACGATACCCGACTACAGTCAGTCTAGAGATCTAAAAGAGAAACATTCTGGATAGCAGATTTAAGAAAAAGAAACCAAACAACAAAATAAATAATCAAGACTATCTTTTCACTGAAAAAAAATAAAATGTGTTGAAAGTATTATTTTTCTGTTTGCATCATGGAAGGAATTTACTGGGAGTTTGGGGTGTTGGGAAGGCTGAGGGGTTATCATTTTACATGATACACATTTCCCAATCAAAAACTGCCAAATCCCCAGACTGAGATCATAGAATCATAGAATCATAGAATCATTGAGGTTGGAAAAGACCTCTAAGATCATCAAGTCCAACCGTCAACCCAACACCACCATGCCCACTAAACCATGTCCCTAAGTGCTTCATCTACACGTCTTTTAAATACCTCCAGGGATGGGGACTCCACCACT
>NW_008794414.1:691995-707599 GCF_000699145.1 Aptenodytes forsteri
TCCCCTCAGCCTCCTTTTCTCCAGGCTAAACAACCCCAGTTCCCTCAGCCGCTCCTCATAAGACTTGTTCTCCACATGGGTTAATTTTCTTCTTTATACTTTGCACTAGTAATTTTCTCCACTTTTAAACAAACCTTATTCATTTCAAATGCCATGGGAAATCTGGAGAGGGTGATATGTCTAATACTGCTGAGTTGCTGCTCATCTGTAAGGTTTGCTATACTGTGTTTTTGTGGTTTTCTAAGCCGTGGCTTTTGTATTTTCAAATACTCATAGCAGAGTAAATATATTCTAATGTGATGCTTTTTACTTGGTCTATTCACTCAAGAAAATTAAAGCAGCCAAATGTATATATGAGAAGAAAAAATAGAAACTCACTTGGTAAAGTGAATGGCAAAGAAACTCTAGTGCATTAAGTACTGAAGAGTAAAAAGAGGCAAGTGAAGTCCAACCTTAATCCATTCTTGCTAAAACCTCCAGTTGGACAATTTCCTACTGTATTTTTCCTTAGCCAGCTCACAGCCTTACTGTACTTACCAAAATTCAAAACTTTTAATGTTCCATTGGTTTTACATCTCCAGAATTTCTCATACATCCAAACAAAACAAACCCTCTGCTCTGATTTCCTGCCATGGGCCCAATTAAAGGACTACTAATCCTGCTATGCTTTTCAATAAAGCTCTTGATCCCCTCTTTGCTGACTATTTCTAGCTCATC
The DNA here is from genome assembly GCF_000699145.1 of Aptenodytes forsteri. Taxonomy (NCBI): domain Eukaryota; kingdom Metazoa; phylum Chordata; class Aves; order Sphenisciformes; family Spheniscidae; genus Aptenodytes; species Aptenodytes forsteri. The sequence continues at coordinate 692,713 of NW_008794414.1, forward strand.
TTTTCATGTTAAACACCTACTTTGTTGAAATGATTCCTTGGAGAACTTATCTGATTAATTTGGTTACTAGTTTTGAGATCTATTCTCCATTACTTACACAGATCCACTTGTGACTCTATTCCTTGTCACACACAAATGGCCCACGCTGAAGCTAGTAAAGCTGTTTGCTGGATCAGCTCCACTTATCAGTAGATATGTTCTGCTTTTAACAGCTTGTGAGATGTGTCTATAATATGAATGTACAAGTATATGTGCATGTACATATACATACACGTACAAGCAACAGAATGTGCAAGAGCCTGATATATAAAAATATAAATATATAAGAATTGTTTTAAATGACTAGATTCCATATCTCACCCAAAAATCTCATTGGGTCCATAAAAGTCTATTCTACTCAGTTTTAATTGGAAAATAGAAATCATTGTTCCCTTCCTCATACTTTTTATTCTCTTCTCTACTCATGTCATTTGCTTTTCCTGTCTTTCTTTATGTCAGGTGAAAAAAAAAGGATTTTCTCTGAAAGTAGTACAAATTCTCCTTTATGCCTATATCAATGTCCACTCAAGAAAAGTCCCTTACTTATTTCAGTCATGTATAACAAAATATTGGTAATTTATATTACACTCAGAGTGTGTTAGGTGCTGTAGATGTTTTCCCAGAAGAGCTTAAACACAAGGGAAGTTCTGAAGAAAATACTGAGAAGCTGTATTTTCTCAGGGAAATGCTGAGATGGAAGAATGATTTATCTTCATGTCTTCTGAAATAGTCTTAAACATAACAGTCGCTAATGTCATAACTGAAAACTGATGCAAGAATTATTTCAACGCTGTATCTTATCTTTATTGTAGCATTACCACAGAAAGACCCAAATATAGTAAAATTTTTAAAAGGGTGGTCGAAAACACTTGTGAGTGTGTCCAGTAACCATCTGTTATCACTATGGTTGCAACAACAAATATTCGTTATTGGAATGAAGTTCATAAGAATAAAAGAATTAAGAGGAATGGAAAAGCTTACTGCTTCCGTTAGGATGGGAGCTGAACAATTTAAGGAATGATGAAGCAGACGGGATCAGCTCTGATCTTCCTGAGGGGTGGCTGTGTGATCCTGGTCCTGATTCTGTGAGGGTATGTACCTAGACTTCAATGTACCTTCTTATGACGCAGCAATACATTTTACAAGATTTGGTTTTGAGGCATAATCTCTGTAACTCAGAAGGAGCTACAGATGATTTATGTAAGCGTATGTGTAATTGGAACTCAGATCATTACTACATTTTTGCTAATGACCCTGGAGACCATGTTGTCCTCTAGTCATGTACAAATAATATGATTATACACAATGATATAATGGTTAATAATAATTGATCTAATTTTTTTATCTTATCACCTCAGTAGCCTCAGCTTCATAGTATTTGCTTATCTGTTTTTTTTTTCTGAAACCCTCTCATTATCTTTACTTTATAATGCAAAATTATGACATAAGAAAAGAAAGCCTGCTTTATTTTGTAAGCAAATTCTTGCTCTTAATAATGAATTAATTACTAAAGTAATTGTAGATTTTCACCTGTCTCTGGTGTTTTCATCTTTCTTCCCATATCATTTTCTTATCCCATTCTCTGCTTCTCAGCTTAACCCTTTTTAACTTCAACCCTAGGAAACTCAAAGGTGCCAGTGAGCAATAGACTTGAATCAGTCATAGGGTCAGTACTGCATTTGCCAAAGATTGGCAACAGCTGCTCTAAACACATAGTACCTTCAAAAACTAACCCTCATCAATGAAGATTTAATTAATACACCAGAATGTAGTCAATTAGATGACAGATGAGAAGATTATCTTGGTTTTTTATCAGATACCTGTCAGTAACTGCTTTCTCTAATCCTCAGTAACTTTCTGCTTTATATGTTCCACCTCAGAAATGTTCCTTATGCTGATGTTCCAATGAATCTTCTTATGCTTTTGGTGTTTACACATTGTTGGTGATTGACTGGGCATGCAATTATCAGTCACTAGCATTTATGTGTCTTCAAGACACAAAAATCAAATGTTCCTTTTTTAAGACTGACTTTTGAGGGGAGTAGAAGGTATTTCCCTTGTGGAAGTAGAAAAATACTAATAGAAGTGAATCTTTCTTTATTCCAGCTGACCTATTTCAGCCTTAGACAAAGAGCTATTTGGAAGTCCATGTGGGTTGAGATGGACTTTTATATTGTAGTCCCTGTATACATTACAGATTTCATATTCTTATCTTCTTCGGCATCATTCATGTCTGGTCAGGGTAGACCTTGTCAGACAATTATTTTTCTTAGTGTTCAGATGGGCTCTGTGGATCATGCTGTTCCCTAACAGTACCTAACAATTGTATAATATTCACAGATGATTCTTATATGCTACAATTGCATTTAAATATTCTTATTTTTTTAACTTTTGAAGCTGCCCACTTTTGTTTTGCTTTATTTGTGTTTTTTTAACCATCTATCTAAAAGTATTTTTCATTTTATCTTATTTAATATCTGGTCATTTTGAATTCCTCAAAGAAATAACAGTCAGGATATGAAAACTAATACAAACAAAATTCCAACCTCAAGAAAATATGTCATTTGAGAGGAAAGGTATGGAAATCGCTGGTTTAATTGAGTGTTCAGATGGGCTCTGTGGATCATGCTGTTCCCTAACAGTACCTAACAATTGTATAATATTCACAGATGATTCTTATATGCTACAATTGCATTTAAATATTCTTATTTTTTTAACTTTTGAAGCTGCCCACTTTTGTTTTGCTTTATTTGTGTTTTTTTAACCATCTATCTAAAAGTATTTTTCATTTTATCTTATTTAATATCTGGTCATTTTGAATTCCTCAAAGAAATAACAGTCAGGATATGAAAACTAATACAAACAAAATTCCAACCTCAAGAAAATATGTCATTTGAGAGGAAAGGTATGGAAATCGCTGGTTTAATTGGTCACCTACTAAATCCAGAATCAAGGCTTCTAAAAAAAAATATCTGCATATTAATGTTAATTTTGCTGTATGTCATCTTTTTTTTCTTGAATGTGTGCAAAAGTTCAGGGAGGAGAAAGACTGGGAAAAATGTCAAAGGGAAATGACCACTTGAAGAACAATAAACTTTTTAGTTTGACTTCTTGCCCTAAGGATGCACTGGCATCTGAGGACTCCTTCCTTGTAGGTTTGACGGCAATCTGCATTTTCATGAACTGTCAGACATGATTGCCAAAGGTGATGATATTATGGCAATGAGATTATGACAAAAAGATGACAAAAAGATTTGATTCTGTGTTAGAAACCTTCATATGCATTGTCAGAAAATGTGAAGAATTTGAAACTATAGGCAATGAGAACAGACATAAAATTTCTAACCTAAAAATTGCAACTGTGTGACATTACCTATTTATTTTGCATCACCATATAAAGTCTCAGCAAAATAAACTGGAATGAACGGACAGGATGTTATCAGATAGGACTTTTGAATTGCAAGTCTTTTCTGTAGCTCAGAGAGCCACTCTGTAAATATTGCCTTTTAAAATGGCTACCTGAGATACTTGGAGCTTAGAACATCTCCTCCCAGTTATCTCTATCAAAGCAAATAATAAGCAGAGCTCTTGCTGTGCCACCTTTTCCATTATAATTGTCAATGAAAAAGCAGAATAAAATTCTCAAGATGTGAGAAAAATGGAACATATTTAGTTAGAAGGATCTTGGATTCACTTATAAAGTATATATTTTCTTTGAAAATGTTAAATTGTTTGAGAGACAGGAACTGAGAATAACAGCTTTTATTCTCTAAACACCAATTACACATGAGTGAAAAATATGTATCTGTGTAACTCAAAGAATAGGCTTAATTTTTTGAAGGATCACACAGATAAGCACTTCAAGGAAAGGTACAGATGGTTGCATGTACATCCTGCAAACTCATGGATGTTATAACAAAGGCCAAATCCTTTGACAGAAGTGTCTGCTTGTTCCTCTATGTATACATCTATCTTTATGTTGGTTTAGAATTCTGCAGGCATAAAGAACTCAGTTGCACGTAAGGGCAGAAATAGGGACATCCATTAAAGTAGGATACAAACTGGGTTCTCTTAAATTGAATAAAATCTTTTAAAACACTCATAAATATTCCCGTTATATTTTGAGAAAATATTTTTAATATGGGTCTGATCTTCAGCAACATATACTGGCTTGTGTGGCTGTGTTTTGTTATGGTTTCTTGGTTCCCAATTCTTCTGGCAGAAAACCTGTGCCTGATTTCTGAACTTGGATATGCTGGCAGATATTCCTGCCTAGCTTGTTAAATCAGCTTCTGAATAACAGCTGATTTCACATTTTAAGCATCAATATGTAACCACATAGCTGAAATCAGAATCAAGTGTCTTCAATCAAAAATGTGAAAAATAAGAAAAAGCAGTCATTCCCCCATCCTCCAGCTTTCTGGCTGCCTGCCATTTTGTAAAGATATTTCAGTCTCTGCAGCTCAGGCCTTTTTTTATTCTAATGCCTCCTTGTGCAAATGCTTCTTCTCATGTGTCTTTCTCTTTGCTGCGGGCATAGTGCACCTGTTTGAAAGGAGCACATTACTTTTAATTTTTTTTTTTTCGATTTCCCAACTGCTAGCCCTTTTGGCAGGAATCTGTCTCCAACAGCTGAGAAAGCAGAAAAGCTAAAGCCCTTTTTCTACTTAGAGAGCTACCTTCAACTCTGTTAAGAGCCATGTGACGCTACTGGAACTTGCTTCCCTTGGATTCTCGTTCTGAGGCTGAAATTTCAGCGGTAGTGGAGCTTCCCGATTCTGTAATGAGAGGGATATGTTTCTGAGGGACACTCAGTCAAGGGCATGGGTAACCTTTTTCTGGCCTGGTGCTTAGCTCTTCAACTTTGTCAGCACTTATAAAAATATGGATCTATTCCATATTGGAGAATTTGATATAGCCATTTCTCTTTTACAGAGCTCAAACCCATATGGCATTTGCTTCCTGCTGATACCTCCACACCAGGAATCCTTTCAGCAAAGTAACCAAGGCTCAAAGAGAAATACATAACATGTTCTTTGCTCCTTGTGCTCACATACCTAAGCCCTGTTTTCTAAATCAGAGGCCCAGAGAATCCTCTGGTGAAGATCAGGAAAACTTGACTTCCAGTTCAACCTGGACGTTGAAGAATTTCCTATTCTGGTAGTCACAGGAATGAATCACCCCTCCATGCTAGATGACTAATAGCAGTACTGCTCCCTAAACTTATCCAGATCCCCTTGGAGTACAAATGTCAAGCCACAGTGCTTCTGCCTTCTGTGCCACCAGCAGCAAAGCTGGTGAAGTCAGGGTGTAGTTAGCAATTCTGCAGCTGATGCACGAGGCAGATCAGAGTCCTGCTCACGGTCCCACAGCTCTTCTGTGTTCTCAAGGGCTGTCAGGTGGAAAAAAGTAATAAAAACTTATTCCTGTCAGTAAAAAAGATGTGGTTTTGAATACACACAGGAAACAGTTCTTTTGAGTAAGAAGGTACAGTTTCATCTGGTCACTCTCAGCATACTCTTGCATGTTTAACAAAGACAAGCTAGATAACAATTATACTGTTCTGGCAATGAGTTCATGAGAAAAAGGAAAAACAAAAGTACACTTATGTTTTCACTGAAATGACGCAACTTGCTTTCCCTTCTCTCCCGTTTGATGTCTGTCCTTTTGTTCTTGTCCCTCTTTATTCTTTATATGTGTTCCTACATTAACCGCATGTTTTTCAGCGCATCTTATTGTATTTTAACCCAGGCAAAATGAATTTTAGGATGGTGCCCCCAGAAAAGATTTACGAAGCTGCCTCTGTGAGAGATGGCTGCTTCCAGATGTGAGTATAATACTAGTGCAGCCACCTCTGTGTTTTAAATTTTTATAAACATGTGGTTTCCATTTTGGTAAATTCTACATGTCAGTCAGTTCAAAAGATGTGATACATTTTATATTACTGTTCTTCAATAAAAGGCATTGTCCTGGCATATCTCCAGCCCAAGGGCAAGAGAAAGTGTTCTGACTATGTTGGGATTTGTTCAGTTCTTCTTCTTAAATCTACAACACACCAATGAGCTATATACACATGGTAAAATCAAGGTTAGTCACAGCGTGATCTTTAGGTGGTGAACATCCTGAAAACAAAACAAAACAAAACAAAACAAAGAAAAATACCAAAAAAAAAAAAAAACAAAGAAAAAAAGAGGGGAGGGGGGGGGGGGAGAAAAAGAGGGGCCAAGACAAAAATCTTCAATACTTATGGAAAAAAAGAAGAATATGCTTTTCTAGCCCATGGTAAAGAGGGCAGTGCATCAAAAAGTATTCAGAGTAGGCATTGCCAAAGGTAAGGATGCATTGGAATTAATTGCAATTAGTGAGCTTTCATCACTGGAGGCTTTTTAGTACAAAGGTAAAGAAATCAGATAGAGCTGACACTATTTTGGAAGAGGCGGGCAGGGTAGATATTGTCTCAACTTCTGTTCGGTCATAGATGGAAAAGAAAAAAAGGACTATCCTTTGGATGTTGCCTCAAGGCCTAGTTAGAAACCTGTTGTTTGCTAAGTACCCCTGCAATGGATAGAAAGTGCGGGGAAGCAGAAAGGTCATTTGGCATAAACATTCCTTACAAATTCTCTTATGTATTAATGTACTATGTTTGGTCTTTATAGAAACAGATCGTATTACTATACACTTACATTTTTATGATGTGTAAGATAATGCTTGAAAATACTTTTTACATGTACACAAATGCCATCTCAAACAGAAGAGCCACTCAACTTGGTGATGTATTTCCTTCTCAGAAAATTAGACGGGAGACGGAGACAGAAACCTTGGGAATGCTCTCAGTTTGAAAGGTGACCATTCCTCACTAAATCTAAAACATTCGCATTAGAAGGAAGAAGGGTGTAGTTATGATGAGCACATAACCAAGAAACACAGTTATGGGAAGAGGCAACAGTCAAGGCAAGATTTTATTGTATATGGCACCAACTGTCTCTAGTGACTGGTGGGTGTTTTGGATTGTCTGCGTGACAGTGACTTACCTCTGTAGTGCAGAATTTGAACTGTTATGGGGATATAGGTTTTTCATTTATTTAAAACATTAACTTGTCTATACTTACCAGTATGTCCATGCCTTGCTCATGGACGTGAGCTATTCCAAATACAGGCGCATGGGTAGATACCCTAGAGAAGCTGCACCCTGAGGCATCTTAAAGTGTTTTCTTATAAGCATCAGGAGTCAATGTTGGGTGCTGGGCACGTGTCCCCTCTGGCATGCCCAATCCAGGACCCTTTTTGCAAGCAAAAGGTAGCAGAGAGGCACTGCCTTAAGCAAGCATATAAACCTTCCCAAACATGCTGTGCAATCAGTACCTACATACAATACATGTTACATTGTATTATCCACAGTAGCTCTCTTATCCATTCATTCATCTGACGTTCACAGAATTAAAAAATGTGGGGTGATAGGAACATAAAGACATGTGATACAAAGAAACCTATAATGGGTGGGTGAGCATCTTTGGATTTAAAGGTAAAAAAACCATTCTTCTAAAGACCAGCTTTACCTTTTGAATCCTAAAATTGGGATGTATCCATGATAGTCAGCTGGCTGAACGTAAACTAAGTCAGCATCTGGATTCCTACAAGGACATTTGTTATGGGCACTGAGGAGAGTAGAAAAGTAAATGCAAAAAGTGAGTTTTGACACAAGTAGAACAAACCAATGAGGTAATGTTTTGTCATTTATATTTAGCCATGGTATTGCTGACATTGCTCCAAACTCTTCTTTTTTCATATTTCCATCACTTAAGACAGCAAGTTAATTATTTTTACCTTTACTTGATGAATATTTTTAAATTTTTAATTAAAAAAAAATTAGTTTTCCTGTTTTTTATTTCTTTCTTCTGTTTTCTTGTTTCTAATCTTATGTCTTATTGTGCTATTTGTTTGTATTATTATAAAATCACCTGGGATAAGTTCTTAAAGTTTAACAGTGTGAGACTACTTTCCTCAGATGAAAACCACAGCTAAAACTAGGATGGTAACTGCAGAAGTTTGGCTTGGTGTTTTGACTCTTCATCAAAAAAACAAAACAAAATTAGAGTCCTTGCTTCATTTTTATGCTATAAAAGAGGAGAGTTATGAATTTCTGTTTTCAGACAAAAGGAAGTTACATTTTAAATGAAGGCAGACACTTTCCAAGAAAAAAAAGAATGTCTTTAATCAGAAAAATATCTTTCTGTCAAAGAAAATGTGGAGTAAAAAATTTTCAGCCAGCTCACTTCTGTTTCCTATACATTCTCATGGGATTAAACTTCTTATTTCAAATAGAAGAAAGAGACCTAAAATCCCCAAATCATACACTTAACTTCCTATCATATGTCAGTCAATTTTTCCTTCAGTTTTCTTTTACTGCAGTTGGCTTGTATGTTTCTACTTAGACAATCAAGAATAAGAAATAGCCAGAAATTCATCATCAATCTTTATTCCAGTGCAAAATAATTTTCAATAGTCTGTAATTCCTCACAGAGACCTCTGTTTTTATCAGCTCTTCAGGATATCCTAAAAAGCAACCCCCCCAATATGACACTGTCGTGGTTTAACCCCAGCCAGAAACTGAGCACCACACAGCCGCTCGCTCACTCCACCCCCGGTAGGATGGGAGAGAGAATCGGAAGGGTTAAAGTGAGAAAACTCGTGGGTTGAGATAAAGACAGGTTAATAGGGAAAGCAAAAGCCGCGCACGCAAGCAAAGCAAAACAAGGAATTCATTCACTCCTTCCCATGGGCAGGCAGGTGTTCAGCCATCCCCAGGGAAGCAGGGCTCCACCACACGTAACAGTTACTTGGGAAGACAAATGCCATCACTTCAAACGTCCCCCCCTTCCTTCTTCTTCCCCCAGCTTTATATGCTGAGCATGACGTCATATGGTATGGAATATCCCTTCGGTCAGTTGGGGTCAGCTGTCCCGGCTGTGTCCCCTCCCAGCTTCTTGTGCACCCCCAGCCTCCTCGCTGGTGGGGTGGGGTGAGGAGCAGAAAAGGCCTTGACTCTGTGTAAGCGCTGCTCAGCAGTAACGAAAGCATGCCTGTATTACCAACACTGTTGTCAGCACAAATCCAAAACATAGCCTCACACTAGCTACTATAAAGAAAATTAACTTTATCCCAGCCAAAACCAGCAGATACCTTCTGATTTCAGTGTCTATTTTTTCCGTAAAAAGCCCAAACATCCCAAAAAATAAAATGCAGTATCTTTCCAATAGGGGGAAAATACTTTCATATTCTTTCTTCCAGTAATATTCTTTTATATAACTTTTTCTTAAACTCAATAGAAATGATGAAAAGGCAATCATATTGATTATATATTCTTCAGACAACTGCCACCGCAAAACACCGTGATATTTGACTGTAGCTTTTGAATTACTGTCTTTGTTTTTGTATGTCGTTCTGCTGTGGTTTAATAACTAATGGGAATAGTGGTCATGCACAAACAGATCTTTATTTTTCCAGTTCACTTCATATTTCATCTGATCCTCTTCCTGTCTTTACTCTGCTTTTAATATGTACAATTTCATTTTGTCTACATTATGAGAATGTTTATACTTAAAGAAATTGCCTATTTCTTTTCTCATAGCTGTAGGTACCAATTTTTGTCTCATAGACCAGAATACTGTGGCGTAAAAATTCTTGTCTATTGTGGTTGCAGCATAGCAATATTCTATATTTTCTTAATTCAGAGGTTCAATACTTAATGAGCTTTCATGACACCACAACACCATGAAAAGTTTGTTAAAGAAATGGATGCAACTGAGGATTTAACTCTTTGCTACCATTGATAAAGATGTAGCCTGTAACACCATGCACTCACAATCCCCCTTTAAAGATATCAGCCACTTCAGAAAACAATTTTCTCTAACCACGTGACTCCTGGACGTGGCTGCATTATTTTGCAGCCCACAGCCTCTGACTGAATCATTAACAGTAATTGCTGAATGTGAGACCTCTGAATTTAATTCCAGGAGTCTGTACCACCCAAAGAAAAACCCAGCGCTACAACCAATATAACCTCAGGATCACGAAGCCCTGTGGTAAGTTCTCTACTAGCTGATGGATGTACAACAAGAAAACACCCCAAAGTAGTTATCTGACGAGGACAGAGTAACCTTACAGCTCTGCAATTTTAAAACAAATATTTCTATGAAGCTGCATTTCCCTTAGAGTCATGTTGTACTGGGTTGCTAGTATCTAAGAAACATCAACTCACACCATAACCTTTCCCTCCATGGGGATGTTCTTCCCCCCTCTAGCTGACTATTTTCACAAAATAAGTAGGAAATTACTGTGTGCCAGCTGAGCTCTGCCAGCTGAAGTTTGTTCAGCTGAGACTGGCCAACAGGTTCAAAAGTTAGTGGGGTGAGCTCACTAAAAATTCAGCAGGGACAGGTGCAAAGCACTACATTTAGGAAAGAATAATCAGCTGTCCAAAGACAAGCTGAAGAACAGCTAACTAGGTAGCAAAAGAAGAGCTATAGATTATCATTGATCATAATTTATAAACAATGCTTTATTATTAAGAAAAACAAATAACACATTCAAGTGAATAAATAGGAATACTGCCTGTAAGACAGTCTGAAATACTTTCTCCACCTTAAGATGATTATGGAACATTTGAAGATAATCCGGAGAACAGGAAAAAGAAGTATCAGAGTCTTTATAACACAACCTCCAAGGAAAGACTCAACAGGTGGCGATATCTGAATAAAGAAGAATGCCCTGAGGGTGGATATGATGTCTGATGTCAAAAGGGTAAATAGCAAAAAGGAACAGAAAAATTTTATGTCAGATCTTAGTTGGGCAGGACAGAAAGCAATAGGCTGAAATTGCAGCAAGGAAGGTTCAGATTAGGTAGTATGAAGTCTTTTTAACACTACAGAAAATGGAGCACTGCAATAGATTGCTTGGAAAAATTACCATCACAGAAAGTCTTTAAGACAGAACTAGACTCAGGTGGATGAGAAATGTTTAAGGGAGAGCTGATCATGCCTTGGAAAAGGAGAACGGTCTACATAAGCTCTCAGGCTCTCTTGCCACCCACGTTTTCTATTGGCTTGTTTATCTGTTGCTGATGCACAGACTTGCAAACAGTACAGCTGTTGAGCCTCATCTTGTTAGAGAACCGGGCTAGAAATAAAAGCTGAAGATTTGAAGAGTGTGTCATCTTCCCTCTATACTGATCAGATCTCCTCCTTTACGGTCTGATGTTAGGCAAATGATTAAAATCAGATTATTGGGGAGTTCGGTATTTGAACTATGGATGCTTTTATCCAGAAACATGAATGAAACAATAAATACAGCTGGTAAACAATACAAAAAGTGATTCTGAATATCTTTGTGCTTCAATGTAAGGAATCCTGTTTCGTACTTATTAAGGGAATTCTTATTTGTTGCTAAAGGTTAAAAATTCTCAGTCATGTTGTTCCCAGAACATATACTAGTTCAAATACAAATAATTTCTAATCATTTTTTTGGGTGTGTGTGTGAAATTACATTGTTTGTTAGTGTCCAATTATTATTGATTGTCTTGCCAGACATCCAGTTAGGAAGCAGGAATCACACAATGTAGTTCATATGATTTTGCCACATACCATGAACAATAGCTAGTGAACAGCAAATAGCTGAAGCAATCGTTTGCATGAATCCTCTGACTGAAATGCGTACATATGTTTGAAAATAATTAAGGCAAGTAAAAACATGAGAATAAGTTTACAAGTCATTCACAAACACAAAAACTATATGCCTTTTAAGCTAATTTAAGTCTAATTAATCAGTGAGCCAGTTCTCATCATGACCAAATTAGTAAAAAAATCTTTTGCTGAGGCAGCATGTGAACCCTTAAGTCTGCTTTTTGTATGTTCTATCAGCTCAGTGGAACAAGAGGGAGCACAGGCAGCGTTAAAGGCGTAGAGGAGGAAGGAAGATAATGTCTTCACCTATCCTGATTTGAATGTGACTGCTGCTTTGGTTTTCATCCTCCAATTATCAGAAGTGATCACACAGAAACTAAGAGCTGATGGAACATCTTTAAGCCAGGTGCTGCCACTTATCAGCTCTAGTATCTACTTTTTGCTCCCACACTAATGAAAAATGATTTCAAAAGAAATGAAGATCCTGTTTCAATAAGATTGGGGAAAAGATGTAACCCAAAAGCTGTCTACAGACTCAGGAATAAGTGAAATGTTTTGACAGGGAAAAATATGTGTTGGCAACATTGCTCGACTCAGATTTCAAAAGTAAAATTGAAACCATACTTCTACAGGGTGCAGACGCTGACAACTGGAAGCCTGTTCTGCAATATATAGTAGTTCAGAATATGCCAGCCAGCTCCTCCTCTCCCCACTTTCTTTCATGTACAGGACAAATACATTTCAGGGAAAAGAACAGTCTGACTTGGTAAATTCTTGAAAACAAACAAACAAAATCCAAATCCTACTCTCATCTGACTGCTAGGGGTTCAGAGAATAAACAGAGCATCTGTATCTAACTATATAAAACTGCAAGGAAGATGATATTCTTCAGACTTCTGTGGTCAATCTGGGCTAAACCTGGGCTGAGCCCATGTCTGTGCGGTGTCAGTCTACATGAGGTGCAAAACTGGATCCATGAAAGAGTCACATCTGAAGAATCCAGACTTCAATTTTAAAAAGGGTGGTTTCAAGTAAGGTTGTGAAGATAGGTTTTGTCAATTCATTAGAATAGTTTGAGCAACAGCTATGGAATGTGAAGTTCCCAGGTCGTATGGCCAGGGAAGTACCAACACTGAAGACTAATAAAGAAGCCTAGAAAACAAACAATTGAGATGATGTGTGTTGTGTTCTTAATTTCTTGGTCATGGTCACTGCAAGATAGCCATGCACCATTTGTCTTTGTGCAATCAGTAAAATAGTTTTGGACCAGAAACTCTGAAGTACAAAGACATTCAAATACTTCACTGGATCATTAAAAAATAAAATCTAAAAGAAAGGCAAATAATTCTCTCCCAGTCTCCTTCTGTTATGTTCATATGAGGAGATCTAGAGATAAAGTTAAGATTCCCTTTCTTGAAACTTATTTCAAGCAAAAACATTAAATAAATCTAGAATATTGATTCTTCCCTTTCCTTTTGGACAAATTTTAGTTGTTTCACTATCTTTCCTTTGATTTTTTTTCATTTTCCTCCTGCAGCATTATACAAGCTCATATAAGGTCAAACTCCTTAAGGAATTTGTTCTACAACCTTCCTCTAAGGTTTCCCAACTCAATATATTAACTTTCTGCTGACATCTGAAGCTTTGTTTCTCAGGGCACTTAGCAGAGGAGGTAGCATATGTCTGAATCTTTTTTCAAAGAATCCATTCTGCAGATTCTGTTCCCAAAGAAGTGTATTTATAAGAGATACTTCAGCACTTCTTGATTTGATTCGCAACACAGATACTGTTATACTATATCTCCTGTCTACATTTTTTGGTGCTGCAGTGCACAGGGAGTTTGTATGTGTGTATGGTTCTTCCCAAAGTACGAACTTGACATAGGAATTGAAATGATGTGGGTCCATGTGCTGGTCTGGTTAGAGACAGACTTCCTCAGTGACCCTTGGGTGATTCTCCTCTCTATGTCACATGAAGACAGGGCAGTGCTGAGCACCCTCCTGTCTGCTCCAGTTGTGTCCAGACAGGCTTTGTCCTAGAGGAGCAGGCATGCAGCGGCTCCGGCTTTGCCTCCAGCAAAGGGGGCAAAAAGGGCTTCCTGGGAGGCAGCAGTTATCCACAGCATCTTCCTCTTCCTCTTCATGTGAGCCATCATAACGTCAAGAAAACCCTTTACTGTGACCCCACAGACAAAGTCGTGTCATACAGCAGCACCCTGAAATGCTGAGAGATCAGTTTGTGGGTGCAGTGATGGATGTGCTTAAGAAATATGGTCATGTGAAACTGCAGCCTAGGGGGTAACTCTGCTGACATATTTCCCACACTCTTTCTTTTGCTTTAATTTCTCCCATGGCTTTGTGGAGTTGAGATAGGTACAGAGCATCTCACCTTCGTTCTTACACCCTGCATTCAAATTAGGTTAATAAAATGGATTTCAAGTACATTATATACCTTACATTCATTAACCATCAAAAAATGAAAATGAAAAGTGTGGGAGAACTGGCAGAAGAGAAGAGAAGGATGTAAAAGTAAGGAGAAGAAAATGAGAAAACACAGAGCAAATGGAAAGCAGGGAAGAGTCAGAAATGAACGAGAATTTTGTTCTCATTTTAAAGGTCATTTCCTCCCTCTGGCTGGCTTCTGTAACAATAGTAATACATACCACCAACACCAACACTTCAGGGGTTATTTTTTAACCTATTGAAAGAATGGGAACATTTTTGGCTGAAAATATTAAAACATTTCAAGTAAAAAAAAAACCACTGAAAATCATCTATCATCGTGCTCGTTGCAACAGTCTCTTTCTTTCACTTCCTCACACTTAACATTCAAGACTTCTGTGGCTGAATAGGTCCCTGGATAATAAGTAGGGATGTGTGAGGGATGGTTAAGAAAACTAAAAGTAGGGATAGAGGGGGGAAAAAGTATGAAGGAAGGCAAGGAAGAGGGATGGAAAGGACTGAAAGAGAGAAAGTGAATAAAGATAAAAAAGAATAAGAGAAAAATGGGAAAGAACTTGGTTTTCACTTGCACTGACTCCTTTATACAAATCTGACAGTGAAAAGTGCTCTTATTCTTTTTTACCTCTATTCCAATAAATCTAAATTGCAGATAGACCTTTCTGATTCAGACCTACAAGGAAAGAGAAGGAAGCAAAAATAGTGGAAGAA
>NW_008794414.1:707706-710223 GCF_000699145.1 Aptenodytes forsteri
CTACATTAAATACAAGAATTAAAATGTAATTGAAGGGGAGGGAGTATGATTTGAATAAGTATCAAGTTTTAGAAAACAGAAGAGGAAGGAGAAGAGTGAAAAGCAAATGACGTTGTTACATTAGAAAGACCCTAAGTAGTAGTAATAATAACAATACTACTACTACTACTAAAGATGACAACCGATCACTGAATTCAACATTTTAAAAAGAGGATGGTAGCTTATGACAAAATCAGAAGCTTACACTATGGGAAAAATCGCATGAGTGCTTTTTATAGAATGTATGAGAAATGGGGCAGAAATGAAATAAAAAAATGATGTTACAGTGAAATCTATGAAAATAACGGCATATTTTTCAGTTCTCTGGCTGAAATGAAGACAATATTTTGGATCCAAATAAACATTTTGTTTGAACCCAAATGAAATGTTTTATTTCACTTTGATGTCCTTTGTTTACTTGCAAAATAGTTCTAATGTAAATTTAGATCAATTTTTAAGCAGAATAACATTTTAAAAAGTTTTTTAAAATGTCAAAATAAGCCACTTAGATTGTTTTGCAACTCTTTTCCAGGGTTATTTTTTTCTCATGTTGAATCAGCTCCACAAATTTGACACTATTTACAAATAGTTACAGATGCTCTCGTTTTGCATTTCCTGGCTTGTAAAACAGACGACCTTTTCTGACATGTGCTGTGTACAAAGTCAGAGATTTCTTTTAGATTTCATTTTGTAGCCTTTTATTTCTTTTATTTTTCATCATCTTTATTAATCAATCTACTGGAAGTATCTGGAAGCCCAAAAGCTTTCCAGATTTGACCTTTTGGTTCAAGAGGCCCCCCAGACCCCAGCGCTTTCTCCTCTGAGCATCCCAACGTAGGCTGGGTGCGGCGGCATGTCCTGATCTCTGAGGAGATCAGCACCCTCTGCTCCGAGGATGTCCTCATGGTCTTCTGCCCTGACTGGACGTTAGCTGTATCTGAAATGGCTCTGGCAAAGGTTTATTTGATCTGGCTGAGGGCAGCACTAATCTTCCTTTCTCAGATTCGCTTTTGGAAGTGGCCGGACCACATCTGCTCCGTGCAGTGCCAAAGATAGCTTGCAGCTGCCTGCGGAGGATCAGGTGAACATACTTTCTTAACCCCTCCTCTGGTGAATGAGGGTGAGGGAGCAGGTACCATCAGTAAACCAGATTTTATTCTGCTCCTTAGACAGAGAAAAACAGCCTCTGAACAGGCATAAGCAGCAGATGTGCTGATCGTGAGTGCCTTGGGATCTAGAGAGAAATTCTGCCTTACTGGAAGCCTGTGCTTCTCCGGGAGCTGGCACTGCTCCACTGGTTGTATCCCTGTCCAACCGATATAACTGATAAACTGTATTGATATAATTCCCTCTGCTCTTTGTCAGTAGATATCAAAGCTGTTAACGGTATCAGTATCGTCATTTTAAGCTCACGGAGACAGAGCCTCCGAGAGGGAAAGTGACTTGCCGATACTATTTTGGCAGAACTGGAAACTGAGCTTGTGAGTCCCATTATGGTGCCCTAAGCACCAGTTAGCCTTTTTAGCTCTGCCACAGTCTATTGCGGTGTTATTATTGCCACACTCAGTTATGGTCTTATAAAGAATATTTTGTGACCTAATGAATGGTTAGAATGCATCCATCAGTTTTCAGGTTTCAGGGCAACGGCTGCTTTAAAATGAAGAACATATTTCAGTTTTTTTTAAGCAGGACAGGCTCAAGTTTGATTTCCTACCAGCTTTGTGCCAACTTGCATTGACTTTTGTAAAGTAACTCATGATTTACTATGGAGAGAATGGGAACAGGATCAAACCTACTGGGTGAATGCTTTTTAAATTGCTTGTTTTCCCTTCCTTGTCTTTCAGTTCCTATTTTGTTAACCTCATGTTTTAAAGTAACTGTAGTTATATTTTCTGAAATCCACTATGGGATATATGCTACTCTGAATGTATACACATAGCTTTTCCTAATACTAGTGGCAGTCATGAACATGTACTGAATAATACAATGCAGTGTGCATAAATCCTATGGGGAATCCAAGTCCTGACTGCAAGAAAAAGAAATCATAGTATTTCAAAATGCCAATTGTAACATTGCAATGAGTTCCAGGCACATGTTTGCCAATAATGAATGGAGGGGTGCTGATACAATATTGGAACTGTCTCCTGCAGAGTGGTATCATATATAATCATACATACTGTCAGCTTGCTTGATTATGTTCAGGATTGCAACCAGCTCACTCAAAAACAGAAGAGAATTTCTTATGTCCCCCAAATTTAATTTTCATGAGACATGTACGGAGGAATTTAATTGGTGATTACAGCAAGGGAACAAAAGCTCCTGTATCTATATTTGCAAAATAAACAAACCTTTGTGAAATCCTTTTAGACAGATAATTGCACATTCAGATATATTCACTTCCTTAACTTAGAAAAAAACATTTACAGTCTTAAATCTTTATTCTATCATTTTAATTCATTGCCACAGTGTTTCCTTTAA
>NW_008794414.1:711999-735648 GCF_000699145.1 Aptenodytes forsteri
CCACATTACTAATTATCTTAATTTTGTAAAATCCACGGTAACAATTCAATCATTAATCAATATATCAGAACCTCACTCCATTAGCTGTTGTTTGTCACAGGGCATCTCAATTGATTAGGGTGTAGATTTTTTATGGGTCTTGTTTTATAAATTGAACTTAGTCAAGTAAACATAACATTTGGTAATAGTCTTCATAGCAACTGTCAAAATGACTTATTGTTTTTTCAGTCCTGCATTCCTTCAGAATTAATAATACCTTTGTGCCCTTTATAACACATATTATTAAAGCTATAAAAGTTCTCTATGTTTAATGAGTGGATGTTTCATTATATATATGGCTTGCTTGACAGACTGAAATTTTTTCTAATCTGTTTCTCTTTTCCTCTTGATTGAAAGATTGTAAACATGCAATTAGCAGCTGGAGTAGAAGTAAAAGCAGAAAATGTCAACTGTCAAGTAGTTCCATTGAAAGACACATGATGCTTCAAGCTAAGACAGAAAGACAAAAACACCTACCAACGAGGATGAAGGTTGCAGAATCTCTGTTTAAACATTCCATTAATCTCTTCCATGAAATAGATATAGTCAATACATCCAGGAATGAGGAATCCACTATCAAAACTGCAGTTTACTTTTGTAATAAAGCTCTGTGTGGTAATGCTATAGTCCATTGCCAGTAGACATTCTGGATCCCATCTCTGTTATAATTCATAACATATAGCCCTTTATGCAACATATGGCTGGCCATATCACAGTAACGTTATCGATTTCCCAAGAACATACATGCGAAAAGAGTGCAATGCATCATTGTACTCTAGACTATATTTCTCTTCTAGACCTAAACTTCTAGTTCTGCTTCCACACAGTAGATTTCTTTTAAGTCCTCCGTACGAAAACCTGGATACGCCTTGGCTCTCATATGCAATTGCTGACTGTACTTCAGTACTGTGGGAGAGGAATGCTGAAAGGAAGAAAGAGGGAAATATAGAGATTTTTTTTTCATTGGCAAGCCAAGAAAAACTGTTTGCTGCAACATGTTATATTTTAAAGACCTATAAAAGCTCTAAATAATTACAGGAGACTGAATTCTCTAGGAACTCCTGGTTATCCATATCAGTAGGAGAGGTTCATTGTGAGACGCAATGAACAGAATAAGGCTTGTTTTAACCTACGAAATGAAAGACTTTGCGAAGCCAAGCTATGCAGAGGTATGAACTCTTGCCTGGACAGCTGCCCTGTTAGACTGTCATATTAGCCCGGGATTAACCTTCATGTGTTTTCTCAGAAGCAGCTACCATAGAGGTCCTCAGGGTTTAATGCTGTGAAACAAATGGTTGTTCAGTGTGTGGCTAAATAATAAAGGGTTGTGGGAATAACCTGCCTACCAACAATTACAAAAGCTTTTGGTGGCTTTCTGGCCAAGAGACTAGTGACTCAATTTTTTTCCCCATCTTCATAATTTATTTTCTTATAACTTAAAAAAGTAAATAAGTGCTTCTATTATCTCACATAGCTGATTTCCACATTTTACTGGTCATACATATTCAAGTTTATTCCAAGTTTTCACAGTTCTTAACATTTCAGTTTTGCCTGTCATATACTAGCTAACATGTCTGTTATGCTTTAGGTATATAATCTAAAAATGGTATGTATATTCTGTCATCAGATAGGATGACACCTAGAGAAATATCTCAAAAAGCATCTGTACAATGTTAGACAGCTCTGGTATTGATCAAAACAGAAACAGATCCACTGATGGTGTCCCCATTATGTTAAAATTAAATTTATTCCTGGAAATCCCACTGATGATTCTTTGGTGATTCAGCTGTTTTGCACGGGTAGGACAGGTGAAACTGCTGAGCAGCCTCGTGTGCCACAGTCTCCTGTGGGACAGGGCTCCAGCCTCCCTGAGGCACGTCTGCACAAAGCAGAAGCACGCTGCCACAGGTCTGTGCACCAGCTCTGCTCTGCTCTGCTCCCAGAGTGCTTCATCAGCTTGATCGCAGCTTCTGACAGAGCTCCATGGTAATAGATGTGTTGGCTTATAGTCTACTTCTTTTGGAGCATGTGATAGCTGACACAACAGAGAATGGACTTTGCAAAAGGATTTTTTAAAAAAAAGCAAACCCCAGAGCAATTAAAAGTTTCTTGACCTATGTAAAATTCAGAATACCTGTCAGAAAGTGTCTTACTTTTCTCAGTATTTATTTCCCTCATATTACTTGAACTCTGAGTAGGAGGAATCTGGTTTGATGTACAAATTACCACTAATCAAAACACAGTCTTATGGTTAGCTATAGGACACACTGTAAAGAAATAAAATGGGACAGAATTGTAGTCTGGTTGGGTCCAAATTTTCCGGGAAAAACCATTAGAAGAGAATCAAGCAGGAACACGTTGTCAGGGGCTGGTGAGGGCCAGCCAGGAGCAGGAGCCAGGCGCCAGCAGCCAAGCGCCATGACAGGGCCAGCCGAGGCAGTGGCCTCACTGACAGGGACACCATCCCACCGCCCCAAGTGGGGCAGGTCTGGGGATGGCAGCCAGGGTCCCCTCAGCAGAGACTGGAGGTCACAGCTAGGGCCAGGGCAATCCTGCTTCCTTCACCAGGTGGCCACTGAGCCAGAAAGAGGAAAGACCGCTGGCTCTACACCTTGCGTGAGCTAACCAGAAGTTGACCTAGTTTATAGTAAACAGAAGAATTAACAAAGTCAGGCCTATAAAGGCGGTTCTAGGTTTCAGCAGGGAAAAATTTGCAAATTAGTTAACAAAGTCTGCTGGACTGAGGAGTCCAGGAATTTGTATGCAGAAAGTGAGCAGTATTTCTTTAGGACAAGGTGCTAAATTATTAGGGTTTGTACCCAAGTGATTGGAGAAACGGGAGGGATTACACAGTTATTTTGGTAAATGATCACCTGGGAAAATTATTAGTAATGAGGAGAAATCGTGCAAGAAATCAAAAAGGCCTGAAGCAAAGGTCAAACCAGAGGTCAAAAAATATAGGCCTTTAGCAAGAAATCCCACAAGTTAAGCTGACTTACTTTCCAAACAAATAGTTCTGTATACATATAGCTAAGATTCCCAAAGAAAAAAGGCAAAGGACCACTACTTTGCAAAGTGGGCTAGAGATTAAAGATCTAACTATACCCTGAAAACTAACTGAATAGCTCAAACTGGTCCTCAATAAGAATGATACCATTTACTGTAAGGATATACATACTGATAATAAGTATCTCCCGAGCTGTCACAATTTCAACAATCTGGAAGTGACACTAATTTCTCTGCTTCAAGGTGTAGGTCTATTGTTAGCTATTAAAGATTAGGAAGAAATCCAGTGCTGATGGGTAGATTACTCCCCATTTCCTTCTTGTTTTTGCTGCTTGTTACGAAGTGTCAAACACTGGCCCTTCTTAAGGCCAAAACCAGATATACTTTGAATTAGGACAGCAAATCTCACATATCACTTAATTATTTTGTTTAGCATTACTTAAACAGACCTGTTAAGCATGCAAATAAAACATTATCCTGTCTGAGAGGCAACAGCAAATTTGACATACTATACAGACAGATGGGGGGTTATTTGTGTGCAGAATTATTATCTTCGTGGTCCAGGGCTTTTATTTTTAAAGAAAGATTTCTGTTCCTGAATGGAAGACTGGATTGGAAAGTTGCACCACTTTGCACAGTTCATATTGCTTGTTTCCTTAAAGAAAAGAGAAAAGTCTGCAGAGGAATCCAAGTTCCACCAAATTCTCTGAAGACTGTATTCTCCATCAAATCAGTCTCTTGCACATAACACGTGACTTTGACAAGCTATTTTGGGATTGTTTCTAGGATCTTGTTTTAAAACACCAAGTGAACAAACAGGAAAGTGGGCCAAAAGAACGAGAAACGGTCTAAAATTATACCAGAGAGGATAATATTTTGTCTTTCAATGTGTTTTTTCTTCTCAGGATCCCAGGGAAGTGGCATCGCTAGCTGAGCATCTGAGTGGACGTCAGAGTCCCAGCTTTGCTCGTGACTGCCGTGCCCGGGATCAGCAGGCTGGGCAGTGGATCCCTCCCTTCTCCAGAGCACCGCCACCTCCAACCCTGCTCCCCCTGTGCTAGTCAGACATCTGCACCTTGTCTCTCCTTCTCTCCTGCCAGAATACAGACAAGCAGGGAAGAACTGGTAAGGAAAAGGGTTCAGAAGAAAAGAAATAATTTCCATGCCACAGAGAATTTGTTCAAGAATGAAAGGATTTCAAGGTCAGATTTCAAAATTCGGGAGTCATTCTCCAGAAGAAGAGATATTGGATTTGGCCAAAAGATTAGATTTTTTTTTCCTAAAAGAACACCCAATTTTTCAATCTACTGAATTTGTGGATGGCACCACTTTATCAGTATACGGTAGGGACAGGAGGTAATCCTTGTCTCCACTTCAGATAAAACATTTGTGCAAAAATTCCTTCCAGACAGATTTCCTCTCAATTTTTTTTCCTTTTCATCTCCATTCCTTTCCTCTTCCCCCCCCCCCCCCCCCCGAGGCGAGAAGATGGAGCCAGTTTTACTCACCTAATCAATCACATTTTAAGGGCATTTAATTTAAAACTCTGTTAGATAATCTTGCTTAAACCAGGGGAAACAAATGTACAGGACTGGAAGAAGGACCTAATTGAAACTAGAAAAGGAAAACACCGTGATTATAGGATTCCAAAATGCCTGACTACCAAAGATATGAACGTGAAACAAAATGCCCTTTGTTTGACTCTCCATTGAGTGTTACCACCAACATTGCCAGAACCCCCATTATTATTCATAAACACAATTCTCCAGAACACCATATAACTGTCATACAAGCAGTACGGATTGTATTGTGTCACAAGCAATTTTCTTTTTCTATAACAGCTTGGCACAACCTTTCTTTGTCCCTGGCACTGATGCCCATTTTCCTACAAATACATGTGGAGAAAAAATGAAGCCAACACCTGTAGCCACTCATACGCTGAGCTTTCACAGCTGCAACACCCACGTGCCAACCTCCAGAAAAGGTCTTTCCCAGGAGTGGCTGTGAGTTTGGGGCTGACTGGTTCCCAACTGCCTCCTTTGCTGTTGGTTAATCCAGTGCTTATGAGACATCACCATCAAAGGCAAATGCTACTCATGTACTGATAACCTTAGTACTCGACTATCCAAATTCATCAAGCTGTGTACTTTGTAAGGGGGAGAGAGGAAAGTAATTATTTAACTATTTAAAAATGACTTAAATCAATTCCTGCCCACCTTTCTGAAAAGACTTCAAAAGCTTTAGGAAATGGATGACAGTCAGTGACAAGACCAAAACCACATGAATCTTCTGTCTGACACTTACTGAAGTGTTGACAGCCCAAGCCAGATGAAGTTGTTTTATATTTAATGCAGATGTGTCTTTCACTTTAAAGGAAACGGCTGCTTTTAATTTAAATTTAATTTACAATGGAGTCAGAGATTATCAAATACCATTCCCCATTCACATCCAGCCCCCATAGGAAGCAGTATTAGATAAAACCCATGCGAGGTGGTATTCTTTGCTAATGCTGGCTACATATGGGGGAATGTAAGGAAAAGTGAGAGCGGTAGACAAGGAATCAGGACGCAGTGAGAACAGGCTATATTTGAAGCTAACTTTCATAGGATGATAATCAAAGACTACGTGAGCTCATAGAGCATAAGATCAAAGGTCTCTAGTATTAGAGGGCCAGATACTATGAAATGACTGTGAAAATCAGTTTGTGGGGAGGGATCATTCCCCTTCCCAGTTTGCAATACTTACGATTTATGGTCTTCTTGAGCCAAAGAACCATCCAGGCCATTGTGTTCAATCCTGTCATTAACTGATGGTAGAAATACTATAGGATTTGTTATACGAGTTGATCTATGATAAAGCACTCAGATCTGTGGTCTACAATTTTAAGCTTTCTTTAAATCTCAAAGTTTTTCCCTGTGACCTGCAACTCTAGGCTTTTCCACAAAGACCTGTTAAAAATAAGGCAATAAGAACAATAGCTACAGGTCATTACCCTGTATATTACCCTACAAAAGTAGCTGATTTCTACTCTGTCATATTGTTGTCTTCTTTTTGCTGAGTATTGTTTACTTAGATTGCAAATACTTAGCACCAAAACCATTTTATTTTCTATTATATCCCTAACCCACTCCTGTTAATATAAATAAAATAATAACCGAAAAGAACAAGGAGCCCAAATTCCACTCCAGTTCTTTGTTCAAGGATTAAAAAGAGATCAGTTAAAAACCATGACTGATCTCTCTGATATACCAAAGCAGAGATATCTGGATCCAGGGTTTTAATTCTAAATCATTTCATCTGCTTTCTTTTTTCCATGTTTCAGCATTCAGTTTCATTCTGATTTAAATTTACACATTGGAAAATAATGTAATTAAATGCTTGTTGAAGTAACACTTGATATTTACAGAGCATGTTTTATCAAGACAGTCTTGAAAATATGTTGCAAACTTTTTTGATTGATGATGTATGCTAAATAAATGAAACTTTGCTCATCTGAGTAAATAAAGGAAAAATGCTGAATTGTTTGAAATAGTGGGTGTTGTGAGTGAAAATATATATAGTCCATCAAAAAGGAAAACAAAACCATTTGGTTTTGCCAGTAATAGGATTCAGATATTGTAGTAAAATGAGTGAAACTGAATAAATTCACTCACTGCTTCTTACCAATGAACACTGAACAGAAATTAACATAAAGTTACACAAATAGTCTAATCATAAACACTTTGCTTTATGACAAAATTCCATGAATCTAGGAAAAATATTTTAGTTTTAATATTTTCTGTTCCTGTGTTCACCTTATGTGGTAAAACTCATGATAAAAGGAGCAGTACTACCGAGAGTATGGAAAAATATTTTCAGTTCACTGCTAGCAAGAGTGATGAAAATAAAATTGTCAATAAAGACTAGAAGCTTTAAGCTTAAAGGTTTCAGAGAAGCCTAATAGTCCTTGGCCTGTGCAGCTAATTTCTGTTGAATTTCAGTGGAAGCTGTGCGCTATTTAAAGTCACTCGCTATTTTGCATTGGCAAAATGTTTTATTTTTTGCTGATAGAAGCTTGTTCTACTGTTAAAATGATGATGCTTCTGAATGCAAATCTTTGAGTAGAGAAGTTAACTTTTATATTTGCCTCAAAACCTGTGTTTTCTCAGAGAAATTATTACATTTTACCTTGGAACAAACTTAGAAAATATGTGCCAAAAACATTAGAAACTGTATATAAATATTTGCAGAATAAAAAGAGTTTATTGTCATAGTAACTTGGGTCCCAAATTTGCAGACCTACTTATACTGATATAACCCAGAGGCACTCCATTCTCTGCCAGGTAATCCATGACATTGGTGAAATGCAAAATCAGAATTTAGCCCAGGGACCTCAAATTCATTTTTAATCCTGAATCAACCTTTAAGAATCTCACGCAGAGGAGGAGAAGTATAGCTCAACAGAAGTTACATTTTACATTTCAAGCAAACTTGCTTTAAACAAATCGGAACAAGTAATGTGTCTGTTGAATAAGTTATTTTAAATTTTGGTACATCTTAAGACTGACTAATATGCAGGGGAGAGGTTTTGGCACTTTGGTGAAAGCTTATTCGTTATATAAGATGAGCAGCATTCAAGTGCAGAATACTCTATTTATCTATTGTACTCCCAAACCCAGGAAGTAGTTGCTGATAATGATTTTAGATGAGGCTTTATCAGCCTCATTTTATAACAGTTCTTCATTCATAAACAATGGCCACAGACTGAACAACAGTGAAAGCTGGAAGAAAAGAAAATATTGCTGAATTCTCAAATTCCCTAATAGTTGGAAGGGGAAAAAATTGAAAAAGTGGTTCTGCCTTGACAGCACTAGAATAATTTCTTTTGAAAAGAGCAAAACCTTTCAGAAATAATAAAAACAAACCCACAAACAAAGCACAGGTTTTTTGTGACCTGATTATGAAACAGCCCTGTACTTACCTGCACTCCAGCTTTCACAGAGATAAGAGTTTCAGCCTTCATGGACTGACAGAGACTGATGGTCCAGAAAGGAGCCTGAACAAGTTGTACACAGAATCTGGAATGTAGCAAGTCTAACATTAATAAAATGAAATCCTTTTCACTGAATGTACAATTGGCCCTTTGAACTCATTGTTGCATATTTTTTAGCAAGGCTTGCTAACACCCACATAAGGCTGAGCGTGTAATAACCTTATAGGAGTACTCAGCTACCAAAGCCAAGATTTAAAAAGACAAAGTTATCCAAACCCTCAATCATTCATTGAGGATTAATTAAGGAACTCTCCTTGCTACCTAATTATTTCCCGACAATTTAGTTCAGGATTTCATGTGTTTATCTATGAATCAGCTGAAGGATCTGTTACGGTTACTGCTGGAAATAGGAAATTGGATAGATGGACTAGTGATCTGTTTCTGTGTAGCAGTGCCTGTATTCCTGGGTTCTTGTTTCATATCCGAGTAGCATTCACGATGCAGTCAATAGAGGCTCTTCACCTGGGTGCTTTTAATGACCATCTGGAGCCTCTGTAGACTCAAATCAGATGTCTAGAGCTGGGCATTGCACTACACACTTATGTTAAAACTTTCTGTATTTCATGCTGCAAAAGGGAAATGGGCATACATGCCTTTTTTTTTTTCTTTTTTTTTCCTGAAACGTTTCATTTCTGAAATGAAAATAAAGAAGGCAAAGCTGACTAGTTTCCTGCCTTGCTTTCTGGTAAGAAAATTTTGGATCAAGCTGAAAGTGAGACATGAAGTTTAAATTAGACACAGAGACACCAGAGCTAGAAAAATCTAGTAACTACAGTCATGATTTGACTTGATATAATGTGTTTTCAAGTTTACAGCCATGGGATTTCCACTTCAAAATAATGAGAAAGGAAGTGGATGCAAAGAAATTTGACTGTAGAAAGCTGCTAGAAGAGCTACAGTTTGATGGTGTTTTCCCCAGAGAGAGTGCTTGTATCATAGTGAAAATATAGAGCAGCAGTCCTGTAAATGTCAGCAAGGCCAGATACCCTTAGAGATTTATACCAAGAGACAAAGCCGTTTTCCATTTAATTCGGAATTGAATTCAAAAGCAGCCAATTTAGTTCTTTGATTTGAAGTGTTCTTTCAACGTCAAATCCCATTAGAAAATTAGGACCTGATTCTCATTTGTATGAGAATGTACGACATTTGCAAGGGAGAAACTATATCTATGACAACACTAAGGTTTGGGATTTTTTTTTTTTACTGTTCTAGACAAATCTGAACTGGACTTCACAGAGATGAGAATCATACCCCTGAAAAGCCTGAAACTTTCAGAAGCAGGAGCATAGATATATACTACAGAGCTAAAGCAAACTGAGCTGAGAGATAGAGTTAGGCTGTTACCTCAAGCTGTGCTAGAAAAAAGTACTAGGTATAAACGTATATCCACATCTCACGCTTTCTCTTAAGAAAACTCCTCTCAGATGAGTAAGATCTCCAGTAGCAACCATACGGGAGATCATTTTGTGAAGAACCTCAGCTATATTCCTACAAAATCTATGGATATGAACTTGGACTGGAGATAGGGTGAAAACCATACGGGGAAAAAAAGTAAGTATTCTTTTTTAGTTCAGTAATAAAAAGTGGACAGCTGTGATTTCGCCTAATATAATGGCATTCAGGCCTGAAGAAACCTTTTGAAGCTTGTACACACAGTAGTATGATTTCTCTATAATAAATGTAACTAACAGACCAGTAAAGTTTCTCAGTGGTACAAACAACAGGAATCATCAACCTGAACAGGCCGCATGCAAACTGACTAAGGGACTGACCCCTGTTTGAAAGGATTTTCCCATTTTACTAAGAAGAAGGTGGTGGTGGCGGCGAGTGGTGGGATTTAAAAGAGCAGAGCAGAAACACTGCAGAAGAACGCAGAGCAATCAACAGGAAGCCTCACAGGCACTTGTAGCAGAAACCTGAGGAACAGCTAAGAGTGAAAGAGCTTCTGGGCAAAGACTTGTTCAAGAAGAGGCTTGGAATGAGGAAGGAATGAATTGGCTCCCCTTGCTTCATCGCTGCCGTCTGCAGAGAACTTGAACCTGAATAAGTAGATGGCACCATAGAAATGCAAGTCCTAATCTGAAGTGGAAGCAAATTGCAAATCTCCTACTTCCCTCCCCAGCCCCAGTGGCTACCCTTGGGTCAAAAGGGATGCCAATGATGAAAACAGATGAAGAGAAATCTAACTGTATTAAAATTTTCTGCTTTGCTAGTGCCTTATTAATTGTTTTGGGTTGCATTCACCCTTTTTTGAAATTTTCTGTATCTTTTGGCAGTTAGACAGCATTTCAGCAGAAGTTTAATCTCCCACTCAAATTATGTCGCACATACACATGAAGTACAACACTGGGCAAATGCAAAAAGTATACTGTCTCTGGTAGCTGGTGCTGTGTGTATAATTATGTACAATAAGTAAGCAATTTCCTTCAGGTCAGACATGCAGAAAGCTTCTTACATTTGTGAAGATAAAGGCAGTGATCTTTGTTACTAGTATGAGTAGTAGCTTCTTTTACCTAAAGTAAAAAATAACACCAGCAGTGGAGAACTAAACAGAATTAGATGAAGGAATACATTCTGTATTAATATTTTTCTAGGGTTTTTAGAGGTGAGAAATGCAACCTTTTTCTATGTGTGGTTTCTTTTGTCTCTGCTTATGCATTTGGTGAAAACAGAGTTTCAGAACTCATCTTTTTATATGAAACATCATTTAGTGATTAGGCTAAAACTACTTTGTCAGGACCAGGAGATCCATGATGGGGTGCCTCTGCAGAACTGGGCTTTGTGATTTGCTTCTTGTCTATTGGAGGCCAAACAGTAATCACGAATCTGAGACCTCCCAAACATCCAGAAAACTGTTCTGAGGATTGAAATCACTATCAGAGCAAGCTCTCTGTAACTAACAGCCAAATTCATCCCTGCCGTAACTTTGTTGGAGTCACTCAGTCACAGCCGATTGTTTATATGAAGCAGATGATAGTGTAGCTGAATGAGATTTAAGGGCATAGAGAACAATTGGAGAAGCTGAATATGAGAAGTTCTTTTTTTCTGGATGCTACTTTCTCTTCAAGAAAAAAATCCAAAAGTATTATTATACTATATACCCAAGTCAATATTGTCCAGTATTTTACTTCATTTCAACACAAAATTAAATTTATTGGCTAAAAAGAAAGTATTACAAAGCAAACTGTTATTCTGTGTGTCTGATGCTGTTCCTAGCCTTCTCGCTTGTCATGCCTCCATCTTTTTAGAGCTGTTTGAGTTCATAGTCATCAAAAGAACATGATGAAAGGTTGTAGATGACCTGTTTTGCAGGGTTATAACAAAACTGGCTTATTAGGAGCTATTATTTTCTATACTGAAAACAAACCCCAATGTTTTTTAGTCCTCAGAGGATCTAACTGATGTCTTCGCAAATCATGTTGTAAATACAGTAGGTTGCAGGGGGAAATTCTGACCTCATTGAGGCCTAGGGGAAACATTGAAGAATTCGATGGGGTCATGATTTCATGTGTCATGGTTATGCTAAGGCTTTCTGCACTATACAAAGCTAGGCCATTAGTGTAAGGCTGCTTCAGATTTTGTAACTTCTTGTGCCTCATTTTACCAACGGATCCATACAGAAACAATCATGCTATTGTAAACAGTATCTTGTGTGTTTGCTGTAGAAGGACACTGTTTGCTTATTGACTGACGTCTGTGTGAACAGGACCTGAAATCAGATGATGAGTGTGTGAAGTCAGCCAATATAGAAAGAAGCTCATAATATACCTCTGTTATCAGAGTGGTAGCAAATGTTTTGTGCTTATAACTTTTTTAAGTGTGCCAAGCAAACTTCTCTATAGCAATGCAGTACTATATGGCTGCTACTCCTCAACAATGTTCTGCTTTGAAGGATCTCAAGAAGAGGTGAAATTGCAGGCAGAAGAAAATAATTTACACTGGTATGAAGCAATATTCCATCTTGCCACAGCAAATACTATGTACTTCATGCTAACAGGAAGTATGTTAAGAGAAAGATGAACAATAAAAATGCTTCTAATGCATTTATTATTGTAAACATACATGTATTATATTCAAACACTCGGTATAACTTACTTACTGCCACAGGCCAATTAGATCATCTCCAATCACATGTGGAAAGAGCTCAAGCTAATCTAATTTGCCCAAGAATGCTCCATTTATTTCTGGGTTTCTGATGGTTTTATACCATTACAAAATGATCACTAAACATGCCCTCCAGTATGGAGCCTCTGTGCACTCAGAAATGCAAGTTCAGAGGACCATCCTTCTAGCAAAACAGTGATAACTGACTGTACTTCTAAATTACGTTGCTTAATGGTCAATAGACATCTGATGCTAAATAGGGAATGCTTGGCTCTACACCTGCAAAGACTGCTGCTAACATTCAATTGCAAGTAAAGTCAACTGCTTACTGTTTATCACAGGAAGAAAAAAAACCACAACAGCCCTAATTTTCTTAGTTCTGTCGCTTTTGATCTGTGGCAGCATTGATCTTCCTTGTAGTGGATTGGATAACTCAGGAATTTTAGTTCTCAGGATCTTTTAGTTCTAAGTTACTTATTATGCATTCAAACTCCAAACTGTATGACAAAGAATCTGAGGCTATAGTATTGTAAAACTTTGTGCAAAAAAAGAGAAAACCAGAAAACTGCATGAAGAAAACTCTGCAACAATATTTGGTGCTTTTGCTTATTTTGTTGCAAGAGGGGTTGGCCCCATAGTGAAAATGGCAATGGAGAAGACATTGGTGCCATTTTACTATACTGTCCTTAAATGCATGGATATTTTATAGCTGAAAATTTTTTATACTTTATGAAAAATCTAGAGAGTGCTCACAATTTGACAGACACGCATATTTCATAAGCAAGAGGTACACATCACTGTGTAATAAGTTGAAGGCTTGGGTCTTATGACAGGAAACATTTTGTTTCTTCATGTTTCAGATGGGTTACATTATCTCATTATTTCTATCTAGTGGCATCAGAGTTTATCATATGGATCAAGTTAGCCCTAATAGTCTGTTTTTCCTCCTTGTCATTTTCACTAGGAGCATTCAATCAGTATACTCGCACAGTCTGAACCACTAAGCTAAAGTTGAGTTCTGTTTTTTTTCTTTCCATCGTATTTCTCTTAACTTAATGCATGTAATACATTGTATTTCACTGTCATTGGGGAGTGTCATAAACATCTAGAAGACTCCTATGCAAGTTTGTCTAAATATTTTCTCAGTAAAACCAAGACTGGGACTGTTTCCATCAAAAATGAGCAATATTCACTGCCATATGAGCCTCATTCAGGCAGTGTTCTGCAGCTGTAGTTGTAACTGCACTAAATGTCTTCAATAAAACTGTACTTTTCCCTGGAGTGATTGAAGTAAAACATAATATTTTAGCTATATACTGTATCTCACATGAAATGTAATGATCTGAACTTACAGTATGTTAAAACCCTTCGTCACAGCACAAATTGAACAGTAGGCAAGGTCTAGTGTATGTTACAGGACATTAAAATGAGCATTCAACCAAAAGAAAATCATAAGCTAACTCCGCCATAAATCTTGTGCACCCCTGGTGGCTATTAAAATTCCACCAAAATTCACATGCTAATGATGTGATTCCAATCAATCCAATTTATCAACCTTGCGGGCTGATTAAAGCTATTACACCATTATGATTAACTCATTGCTGGAAGTAGGATTTTGCAAAGTGCAATACAAAGCGGAAGCTTTGGCTTGCTCAACATTGAGAAGTTAATAGGAAACTATAAACTTTAAGAAAAACGTTAGGCCAGTTCATAAAAATCTCTGTGTTCAGTAAGGACTGATCCCTCTTCCTCTACATTTTTAAGCATTTGTCTGCTCAAGCAGCCAAATAATTTATACTGTAACCATTTTCAAATGCTATTCATATATACTCTTTAAAGCTAGGAGTTTCTTATCCATCCCACTCCCACTTCTTCTGCTTTGGACTTCAGTGTCCTCTTTAACAAAGCAGGGAGGTGTCCATTTACAGACAGGGGGAAACAGCTCCATTAATCACAGAAAAGGATTCTTTATGTAGAAAAATATCATGCTCCACACTTTTTCCACATAAAGACGTGATATTCATGTGGAAATGCCCTGAATTAGTTTTTATGAATAGGGCCCTTGGTGACTAATTCTTTTCTGGGGAGGGTAACAGGCAAATGTTATCCAGATGCATTCCTCTGGAATTATTCCCAGTTTCTGGAAGTGAAAACTACTGTACCTGTAGTACAATACAGGGCAGTCAGTGAAACTTGATATCAGCATAAATAGTGCAACAGTGTTCCCTTCACTTCTCGCCATTGCTATAAAAATATGATCTGTTGTAAACATCTACCAAAGTGACCTTCCAGTAATTCGGTAATACCTGTACCTATTCACACACAGAGCTGTGTATGGGAGGGGAAAGTAACTCTGGGAGATTGTAATCCACCTCAACAACTGAGTCAAACAAAGCTCTTCCAGCTTTGAAAACTTTCTAACCGTGGCCAACAAAGGGAAAGATGAAACGAGGAATGTTTACTTATTCTATTTAAAGTGATTTTTAGGGAGGAATTGCTACGCCCACCCTGCTTAGGTAAGGTGAGTGCAGTAATTTAGGAATCCAACGCTACAAATAATCATAAGGATACTAACAAAAATGCTCCTGCAACATCCTTTTTACAGTTTATTCACTGCATACCTTTCAGACACAAAGGTCAAAATACTTTAAAGAAACAGTAACCGGTGTTATGCTCAAGGCATGGACATGGGGCAAGTGGGTGTGAAGTGACTTGCACAAGCCATTCAGCAAACATCTCCAGTGGCAGCGTCAGGGATTAACAAAGTTAAGCATTAGTAAATCCTTTACAAAGAGTTCTAAGTAAAGACCAGCCTCTCAGTTTGTCTCCAGTGTGGAGATAAGTGGCTTCTTGTAACTGCTGGAACAGTTTGAAAATACTCCTTCAGAAGTGAGAACAAACACTGCGGTCATAACACACTGTCCAGCTGTTTGCCAAACGAAATAAGAAAAATCTCACATTCCTGGTATAACAAAGCCTATTTTTAACCCTACGAAGTTTATTTGTTCATATGTGTTTTGATATTTCTTTGTAACTACAAAGCAAGAGGAGACACTGTGTATGTATTTTATATCCTGTCAGTCCAATGGAGACTATGCTTCAACAGTATGTTTGATGGTCGACATGATATACACTGCAATATCATGTAAGATACAAAGATGAAGGAAAAGTAGGTTCAGTATTAGTTACTGATAAAGTTGGTAAGATTTTTGCATTGGTTTTTCTCTGAAGGGTAATCAAGGCTGGAAACCAACTATGAACATTGCCGTGTCCAGCTGGGAAGATGGTCTGCTTTGGATCCCTCATGGGTCATTTCTGACTAGTGTGATATTAAGAATTTCTAGACATTTGGAAAAAGGTGTTGACTAGTGCTAGTCAGCTACCCAATACCTCTAGATTGAAAAAGGCTGCCACTTAACCTTGAAATATAGGTTAAAATAGTGTTGACAGATTCAAAAAAATATATTAATGAGTGAAGAGACCTGTGCCAATATTCTCTCCTGTGGATTTCTGCAATAAATGATTGGGAAAGTGGACAAAGCAAAAGGAGGTATTGCCAATGCAAGGATAATACCAGTACTTGAGTATCCATGCATTATGTTCCTTCTCTTATTTTAACAGAATGCAGCGCCGCGCTGAGAACAGTCCCATTATAGATGATCTGCACCTGTACTGAGAAGTACAATCATACGTCCCTATTTTTCACACTATCTTAAAATTAATAGACAATCTGTAGCGTATTTTGGTGTTGTCTATTATCTCCATTTATATCACTATCAGGTAGGCATCCACATGACTATTTGAAAGCGTCCAGCTGCATTTGTTACTACCTCCAGGCATCCTCTCATGCCTCCACTAAACACACTGATCAACCTCTGCAAGAAATAATACTTTTATCTTTCAATATTATCCAAACTGCAAAGCAGCTTTTAAACATTCACTGTCACATATATATGCTTTCACCAGAGAACCGTCGTCTTGCCCTACTCCCAAGCGTAGGTTTTCCTTCACAAAATATAATTAGGTTAAGGCCCATCATTAGTAATATTAAGCTTCATATTTCTGTCATACTTAAGGCCCCACAACTTACCCATTATAATCAGGCACCTTTAGAAAGTCAGTACCTGTACTTTTTTAACAGCTTATAATTGCTTCAAGTAATTTGTGAGATATTGGATTGCAATTTCTATACATGAGTAGTTGTTTGGGTTAAGAAACTCTTCTAGGCACATTTTGTAAGTTTTTAAAATGTATCGGTGGCTTTCCTAATTGTAGCCATTAAAAATTCTTGCCTACCTCCATAACTGGTGGAGAGGTATAGACATTTCCAGAGGCTGTTTCACTGCATTTAAGACAGGTGTCTAAGATAAACCTTTTTTTTCTGAGATATTGCACTTTCTCCACTGCTTGTAGAAAGAAAATAGGCAACTGTATTATAGTGGAGAGTTACCTTTTAGGCTGCTACAGTTATGGGAAACCTGCCATTAGGGTCCACCTCGATCTCTCTCAGACTTCTTGTTGAGTCCTATCGAGGAGGAGACATATTTAACTGACTCACAGTCAGAAAATAAGGCATTCATACACATTTTAAAACTCTAGGATACAAGTCAACAGTTCCAGAGGAAGCTCCAACATAACTTGCTGTATTTGTGGTAGCGCAATGAGATACAGAGTTTATTGGCACTTCTCTGAGAAAAGCTATGCAACCTTGACTCCTGATTGGACCAGCACTCAACAGCACGTAACCCTCAGATCTTTGTAGCAGATCGCCATTCTCTGAACATTGACTATTCCAAAATGTAGCAGCAAACCTCATCTGCCATGGAGTATGCATTCTGATTTGCAAAGATACTCTCTCTGCCCTCTCCACAGATAGGCATCTACTCAGGCTAAGTAATTTAGATAAATATGTAAATATTTGTGATTTGAAAAATAAATCACAGCAAACTACCTTTTCTTCTTCTCTGCCAGGTACTCCTTGACTAGAAATTACCTTCAGATGTTCGTAATTTTAATGTTCTTCTCTAATACAAGAATACTTGTTTCTTGAACAAAGAGCAGTCCAGGATAGTGGTCAGAGCTCCTGTGCTATAATCTCAAAGGATGATTTAAAATTTTCACATTATATCAGCTTCTCTGAAAGCTAATTGATCTAATGAATTTAACCACAAAGCAATTTATTACGCAGGTTCCAAAAGCTTCCTTCTTTAACAAGCCAAACAGTTGGTACTCTGTTAATACACAAACTGAAGATGTTTCACAGCCCATATGAGAAATAGTTGTTGTATTCAGGCACTGTTAAATGGACATTTTTTTAAGTGCAATATAAAAAGTGGGGATTGATTTCCATATCATATTTTGGTTCACCACAGCAAATAGATGTTGTATGTTTTGCACTGAAAGTAAGTAAAAAGCATTATGGTGAAAATAGTGTATGTACAAAGTTGGCTAATCCTGCAAAACACTTATACAGAGGTGTGGTTTTACTCATGAAATTCCTGTTTATCATGTGCTTAAGTATTTGCAAAAGTCAGATCTTCAGATAGCAAAGGTTGGATTTTCAGTACTTAACAAAGGTGGAAACCCACGTTTGTATGTTTTTTGAAATCTGCAGCCAGTTCCCACAAATATTGTCTCCTACTATTAGAACAAGGCACTGAGTCAGGACATTTTTCCAAATGTTCTTATTTGCTGGAGTACTGAAGAAAGTCCCAATGCTAAATGCCACACTGGACATCTTGAAAGATGTCACAACTTTTGTAATACCAACAGAAAAAAATGTTGTGCTGACTGGAGGAAAAACTTTCTGCTGATGTTTTCTTCAGTTCTCTTTCTCTTTTGCCCATTCATTTGTTTTATTTACTCTGTTTCTAAGAACTAGAAACCAATGGACTGGTTTCTCTGATAAGGTGATGCTCCTGCAGCCATAGTCATCTGGGCTGGAGAAAATCAGCTGTCATATATGCTGTGAAATGAAGCAAGGGTTTAAAAAGGCCTTATAAATAGATCCCCTCCTCACTAACATTGAAATGGATTCCTCCCCTTCTCTGACTTAATATAACCTGAATTTGACCTGCAGGGCATATTGCAAGGCTCATCTTTTTTCACTCTATTTGAAAATGGGGGTATAAAATAGCTAATGTAAAAGCAGGGCATTGATCGAGCAGGGAGGGAGGATCAGTGTGTGAAGAGATGCTTCTTAAATTGCCCTATCAGGAGGTATTTTCAGATTACATCAATGGCATTTAGGCCATACAGAGAAGTCACTTTTTCACATTTGCAGGAATCTAAATAAATAAATAACCCTGTTGCATGAGCTACGAGCAATGAGCATTATTTTTTCACGCTGCCTGTTTCTAACCACTACAATCCTCCTCCTACAGCTGAGATTTCTGGGGTCAGGCAGTGATCCTGGCAGGGAGGGTAAAATGCTCAGTTTGCCAAGGAATATAAATAGGACTAATTTACCAGTATATTGTCCTTGCTTACAACTAAACCTATTTCTCCTTTTTCTTTCTGAGCTGTCAGACAGCATATCTGTCTACAACAGTGAGTTTCTCTTCACTATGTGATGCACACCTCTTATGACTGCTATTTGCATGGCTCTGCCTGTTGAGAGGATCAGGCAAGGCTCTCACTGTCCACCCCGGAACTGGCAGTGGCATCCCGGCGTCATCCTAGTGATGTTAACTTGTATCATCACCCCTGTTATTTTATACTTGCAAAACAATCACGATAAGCTGCTAATTAATGGGGGGTTGATGTTGGTCGCCTAGTCAGCACGAATCAGAGTGCCATGCACAAGGTTTAGTAACTCCTGTGCCATAAGTCACTATGGCATATCCCGTGAGCAAATCTGGCAGCCCTTTCCCCTCAAAAATCAAGATGTTCCATCAGTTGCATTGAACTGAACTATGAATGCTCAGGTGCTGCGTGTGCCAGTAACAGTACTAATCACTCTCATTTCAGTGTTGGTATTAAAGACTCAATTCATGCCCAAAGGAGTGTTATGCAGCTGCTTTCCTTTAGAACATGCATGTGGGAGGTAGGTTGCATAATGAGACATAGCCCTATATTATGTCCTCATCTGTATGTGGGAGGGTTTGAGCAAGCAGAAGCACATCTCAGTTTAAAAAAGGCCTTGAAGAAACACCTCTTTTGGCTCATAGAACAGATCACATGATCGTTTCAAGATGTTTCTACAGCACCTCCAGAACAGCAAAGCCCTTGATTTTCTTTCTAACAAAATGGAAGAAAGTTGCTTCCTGGAATTCTGTGCCACTTAAGCAGAGGTCTTACTGGCAGCACACATTGCTGCTGCTTAACAGTAGCCATTTGTCATCTGGGCTTGTGCTAATAATTTATCAATGATTTTGGTGAGACCAGTACATCTAAGAGAAAAAGTGGACCTAGTTTCTGTAAGAGTATATCTGCTGGCTCCAAACTGTAGAGCTAATAAAGTATCAGTGGGCATCAGAATTGAATTTTTTGAATAGAAATAAATTCTTATGGTAGACCAAATGCACAAAAGCTGCTCTTTCGTTCCTTGCAGAGTGCCTTTTTGGGTGTCTTGTTCCTGAGCTCTTGGGCAATGCCTGTGCCTGAATCCTGCAGTTTCAGTGCATTCACTCTATTTCTCAGATTCCTTTTTTTTTTTCAGTTTGTCAGATCTTTTTCCCTTCGGACTCAGAAACCAAACAGCTCTCTTCTAGACCTCTTTCAGCTTTACTCTAAGAACCAAGCACCATGCTTAAAGCAGCTCTTCCAGGGTGATCACCTCATAAGTCCATGTTTAGTATGGAGCTGTACTCACCGTCTTTTTTTGCTCACAATCACTATTGTGCTAGCTCCTGCCTAGTTCTCAAAAATAGCCAAGAAAATTTCATAAATCCCGAGAGAATTTTTTAAAGCATTTCAAGAAACGTTTACTCACTCTTCCTTCTAATACTTCTATTCTTATTTTCTCAGTCCAGGTATCTTTGTGGGATATACACCCGACATATTAAGTATGTTATAAGAGGATTTTTGAAAATGTAAAGAAATATGTTTCTGAACACTGAGACTACCAAATAGCTTAATTTTAAAAATTTATGGGGTGTTTCCACTAACATTAGGAGAAAAAATAGGCCAAAACAACTTCTGATTTTGATAAACATACTTCCACTGAGTTTAATACGGTGTCTTCTATTTAATTTAGGACCAGATTTGTATCTCATAATTTCTGAGAGTTTTCCATAGCAATGGTAGGGACTTCATGTAGTGAAAAGTGAACTTTCAGAAAAATTGAAGTTTGTGAAAGTGAATTTTTATTTCTCTGAAAATTACCATTTTCACCTTTGACAAAAATTAAGCTTTTTCACATTCTGAATCTGATTAACTTTATGACCAAAGTCAAAAAACCACTAAGTGATCTCGTTAAAAAGGTTCAGGTTCAGTATTTTAAAGACGTCTGTTACCTTGCCACAAAAAGTTTGGAATTCCAGAAAAAGGTGCTTCTCAGAAAGAGGAAGAAAGGGAGAAATTGGTGATTTTTAAGAGATTTCAATGCCTTCTTTATTCCTCTCAGAGCCATATTAACCACAGGATTTGGACACACAGAAACTGCCACCTTCATGATTTTTGGGTGATAATTTGTCATACTATCCTCTCACTAGTTTCCT
This sequence comes from Aptenodytes forsteri, assembly GCF_000699145.1. Taxonomy (NCBI): domain Eukaryota; kingdom Metazoa; phylum Chordata; class Aves; order Sphenisciformes; family Spheniscidae; genus Aptenodytes; species Aptenodytes forsteri. Next base: position 732,841 of record NW_008794414.1, read on the forward strand.
CAAGACCATCATGCTGTCCCAAGACATGCCTTTCCATATGCACTGAACACCTACACCTTCCCTCACACAAAACATTCTGCTATGTGCCCATCACCTTGGCAGTGGTCACAAAGGTATGCTGTACTTCAAGGTCCCCTGATGAAGGCCATGATTCATGTCTACGAAATATGGCTTCCAGTGCCAGGGCAGAGCCGTGGGGGCAACACCACACACCCCTGTGCAACTTCAGAGCCAAAGTTCCTCTGTGACTGAGGCATCTGGGTACTGTCTCGTAAGTATATAAAAAACACTCAGTGGATATATAGCTCTATTATCTGTTTTTATAACATTTTGTGTCAATTTCTGAATTAGTAAAACTGTCATCAGTATTTATATATTTGTCATGCTGATAGTTTTATATATAGTTGGCGTAGACTGACCAGATAATTTTAATTATTGCTATTTAATTTCTAACAAGGCTATTTATCCAATATACATATGCCATTAGTATAAGCTTATTTAAATAACATTGTCTGGTTTCGCAGGCATTCATAAAATTGGAAAATGATCTTCACTGAAGAGCACAACCTCTCGGCTGTCACATTATCAATACATCGAGTTCTTTATGAATAATTTTCTATTTATCTCTTCTAGAAGTAATCAGAAAGGAGTCACTTTAAACAGACTTGTCTTCACAGATGATTGATTGATTATAGAAAATGTAATTTCCTATCCTTTCCAAAGATCTAGTTTCATATATAACTAAACATTTAACTATATTGGAAGCAAGCAGATTTTACTTTTCTCATGACAGAAAGGTTAAATCAATGACTTATAGCTGAACATTGAATCCTCTCTTACTTCAGGTAGAATTCCCTTTGCAAGGACTGAGCAGAAAAGAAACCAACTGAATATATGGCAATTTCAGTCAAAAATATTTGAATGGAGAAAGAATGCAAGTATGTGCATATATGTGTCTCTACGTATAAGGATTCGTCATGACTTTTCTAGCCCAAAGCAATAAAATATTGCATAACAATAAAATATGCTTATATCGGACATAACATGCTCTCGGCTACCCTGCTGCAACCCATGGAAAACAGTGAGGCAGGACCTAAGCAAATAAGCAAAGCATGGCCTGTTACTGCTTACTCTGCAGGAAGAAAACATATGGATATTCAGCAAATTTCAACTTGTGAACCAAGGGAAAGGCACAGAGGTCCCCCTGAGCTGAATGGGGGGGCTGAATGAGGCTGAATGAGGCTGAATGAGGCTGAATGAGGCTGCTGCCTCACCAGCAGGTGAGGCTCCAGGGGTGAAGCCGGCAGCTCCTCTCCTTCTCCGCTCCCTGAAGCATCCCCAAAGCAGGATGTGTGGGCCCGGGGAGCCATGGACACCCTGCAGATCAGATCCCCTGAGCTGAATGGGGGGGCTGAATGAGGCTGAATGAGGCTGCTGCCTCACCAGCAGGTGAGGCTCCAGGGGTGAAGCCGGCAGCTCCTCCTTCTCCCTGCTCCCTGAAGCATCCCCAAAGCAGGATGTGTGGGCCCGGGGAAGCCAGCCATGGACACCCTGCAGATAGTGGGCTGGACAGCCACTGCAGCCATGGGGACAGCATGTCTTATCCGGGCTTGTCTGGTCTTGTTGTGGTTTTCCTGATGGGACAGCAGAGAGCCTACCCTGCATACCTTTCACTGACCCATATACAGTGTTCCCTTCTGTTTTTTTAAATATTTCCTGGGTTGCTGAGCACTCAAACAATTTACAAATATTATGGTCATATCTTGATCATTGTCAAATATGCTGAGGCATAACTTCATCTCACAACCTAAAATGGTTACAACTGCAGGTTTCTATCCAAAGAAGTTTTCCTGCCAAAACTCAGTAGATTGTAGCTCGGGTCTTTAGAGAAGGGGAGGGATAAGCCATGCCATGTGATGAAATAGCCTTTCTTTGTCAAACATAGTTGGTTTCAGTTATGACTCAATATGAAAAGACAGGTTCCTAAAGAAAGTTTCCACATTTTAGTGCCATTCATAAATATTTTAACTTGCTTTTACTTAATGCACAAATGAAAAAACCATAAAGAGGATTTGACCTTAAACCCTTAATTGACAAAGACTAGTTTAAATCCTCTGCAATAGCCGACTAATGCAGTACCATTATGAATCATAAGGAATCTTAGCATGATGCATTCCCATTGTCACTGAACTAGTTAAAGCCAGTGAAGCATGACTAAATTGTTGTGACATTTTCCCAGCCCTACTATTACCTGTCAGATGGGAAAAAATCAAGGCGTCAGGACAAGCTTCCATATTGATGTGCTTGCTGTTGATATTAATTGATGTAAATGGATAAGCTTGTCCATCAACAGTAACAAGCACATCTGCTCATTGTAAAAAAAAAATCTTCTTAACCTTCTGTTCTTTTCAGACTCCTTTGATATGAAGAAATACTCAGTTCTATACTCAGCAAATATGATGTCTATTGTGTTTGTTTTTATATTTTTTTCTAATTTGCTGACAAAATGAAATATGAACTATTCTGGTATTTCATGTTTTTGCTTACAATGGATTGAGTTATATAAAGTAGGACATGGACAAATTACAAAAGCCAGAACAAGCAGGGTACCTAATAGCCTTATATAACTGCAAAAAGTCTGCATCTGCTTTAATCCATCATCTTCCTTACTGCTCTTTGAAAAAAAAAAAAATTCTTTCTCCCTTTCTCCCTTTCTTCCTTCTTTTCTCTCTTTCTCTCTTTCTCTCATTCTCTTTCTCTCTCTCTCTCTCTCTCTTTTCTCTCTCTCTTTCCCCCCCTCCCCCCGCA
>NW_008794414.1:735871-809426 GCF_000699145.1 Aptenodytes forsteri
TTTTTCTCTTTATTCATTTTAAGTACAAAGAAGTTTTCCATAGACTGAAAGAACAACACTTTTCCTGAGAAGTACTACAAAGATCTATAGCAAAGAATCCTTTGGGTTCTTTCCTGGGTGAATTTACTAATTCCTGAGGAAAACTACATGTTGTGATGCAAACAGAGCTCTCCTAAAGATCTTATTGTCAGTATAGTACTTGTGACAACAAAACCTGCTCATAGATAGAATACATTTTTTTCAAATGTCATCCTCTGCCCTATGATTATTTTTTCTTCTGCCTGGTAAAAGAAAAGTAATAACAATTAAAAGTACAATATAAATAATCATGCTGAATTCCATATATTTTCATTCAGTTATGATTTGAGTTTAATTAGAAATGTGATGTCTCTTAGCAGAAATAAAGTATGCACTAAGCATCATGTTTGTTGTTTTGAAATCATATTAATGAAGGCAGCCACTGCTGCAGACTATATTTAGCATTTCTGTTGATAGAAACAGAGAATAATTCAGAAATATCTTCATGTTGGTGAAATATTTACTGGAAAATAAAACCAAACATACTGAGAGAATGGTAAATGGAAACGTAATTGAGGTAAACAGAAATACTTCCTATACAGTACATAAGAAAACTGAGGTATCTTGAGACAAGTAAACTCAGATGTTTTTGAATACCTTAATATTGCCATCAACTGATGAAAACCTTTTACTTATTTTCTTATGTTTTACCTAACATAGCTATACTATGAAGTTTGACTAATCTGAAAGTAATGCTGATGTCTGAAACAGGCATGAATACTGATGAAGGGTAAAAAGATGCCAAACTAAACCTCAGCTCATATCCTTTTTGTTATAAACTATGTTGGCATATGTCTTTTTCCAGAAAGGTCTTTCGGTCCTTCTGAGACTGTGGCTACAAATCCAGACTTTATGCACCTCCTGGGAATAGTTTAAACAAAGAGAACCAGTTAGGCTATTGTTAAATTATCTCGGTTTTTCTTTGCACCTCTGTATGAACACTACTCCCACACTATTCCCCAGCAAATGAAATCTTGCTCTGAAGTCTGAAGTTCCATTTAGTCACTATTTATAACATTCACACTCAAGGGAAAATGTAGAGGATTCAGTGCTGTCCAGCCTGGCAAGCTACCGTCTTCCAAACACAGTTGATACAAGCAAGTTACTGGAAGGCTCTTTTCAGTTGTTTAAGGGTTATTTAAAATAGCCAGGAAAATGTCAGCTAACACAAACACATCACGATGCTTGATGTGATACTTATCTTCATTTGAATCATTCTTCTGTTTCAGAACAGAAGAACAAAAACACGTTGAAAATTCATTTCAGTGTGATATGTCTTTTGACCATTCATTTCACCTGGGTCCTATGGGAGTATTTATTTGTGAGGCCAAATTTTTCTGCTGATGTAAACAAATGAAAGAACACTGAGGAACTTCATTGGTCTGTAGCCATTTACCAGAGCAGAGACTATGTCCCAAAGACTTTACAAGGTAGAAAGTTCATTTTCTACTATTAAACTGTTACATTTTAAACAATTATGATTGAAATAAAAACTATCTTTATATCAAACCCAAAGAGCCATAACATTCACTACAGAGGTATAATTTGCTTTGAACATAAATTAATAATGTAGTATTAGTTCTATTTTCTCTTTCTAATGGTTTTAAAGGATAAAAAGTTTTCCTTATAATTTAAAGCTACATTAGTCAGTAACCATTCCCAATATTTGATCTAAAGCAAGTTTGGAAATAGTGAAAATAAATATCATTGATAGAAAAGAATAGAAAAAATGTATAACAGGAAAGGATTAAAAAGAATAAATACTTTTTATAACCAAAAGAGGAGATAACACTTTATATTCTCTGTATTTACATTTTGTACAGAGACAAAGGAAGGTACTTTGTTATGACTCATCTGTAGGATGTTAACTGCCACTTGGCCAAATTTCAAGAATTAACAGCAATTGCATTAAATCCCCCACAGATACTAAATAACAGATATGATCTAATCAGAAGTTATTCCTCTCAGGATTTGATTTTACCTAAACATAAATCAGATAAATTAAGAAATATAGGAGGAAATAGCAGGTTCAAGCTCAGTAGTGATTTTCAGTAATTACTGATCTCAACTGTATTTTAAGTTAAACCCTAAAATTGAATGCTATCTCATTTCCCTAGCTGTCCAAACAACTCTCTGAAAACAGAAATAACATTATGACAATATTTAATTTCTATCATGGAAGGTATATCATACAATACAGTACAGACAACGTTGCAATAATCATTGCAGTAATTATGCAGATAGTGTTGAGCACTCAGTAAGTCATGCCATGATTTATCACACCAGCACGACGGTCTAAACCTTTTATCATTTTGATCCTGAAGTAACTCAATTTACTTCAGAATAATTACTCAGTTCTAAACTATTGTAACTCAGAGCAGAAATTTCCCTTCTCTTTGTATGTGTTTGCGTGTGTGTAAGTGTCCATGAATGTATGACTTTTCAGTGAAGACAGATCTACTCTTAACACAACTGCATGGTTCAAGTCTTGGAGATTTATGACAGCTATATATGTTAAATGTCAAACAAATTAAAAGCAAAAACTGGGGGGAAAAAAACTTGCTTACTTAGACCAGAGACATGAGAAAAAAACCTATGAAGGGAGCTGTAACTTTCTTTTAACTAAAATGAATATTTCAGATGATGAAACAATTCACAAATTCATGTATAATTTATCTTTTTTCAGTAAAAACATTTTAAAAAGTCAAAACACTTCACTGACATTTTCAAGTGGAATGTTTTGATTTTTTTCATTTCAAAACAACTTTTCATTTAGAAAAAATTACCACTTTTTAAGATGATCGCCTGAATATTTAATATTTTGGTCAATCTGAAAATAAAGTCTCAGATCTCATTTCTTTGGGAATATTAAAAATGTTCAAATTGTTTTTTCCAATTGATTATTCTTTATCCACTTGATCAAAAACTTCAGTTATTCACACAGCTCTCCTCTAGCACTCCTGTAAGACTACTATGTTAGGCTCAATAGTCATTTCAGCTCCATTAAATGCACCTGAGTGAAGTGTTTAAGCTTCCATCATTAGTGTTACTGCTCTGTAAATGTTAATGCAGCTTTGGCTGAGAAAAGATGTCCTATCTGAGGAGGAATGCAACATCAGCAGTAGCAGCGGATGGAAGACTTTCTATTTGGTTCCACATCCCCCAAAAGAGATCAGCTTTGTATTTTAAGAGTGATATGGAAGTGGAGCTGAATTTGCTGTGGGAGCAACCGAACTGATACTTTCATAGGGATTCATCAGATGGACCTTGGACTTAGAGCTTATTCAAGGGTAAATTTAATATCTGCTGGGTGGACAGGTAGCGGCACTGAAACTGTGGAAGTTGGCACCGCAAGATTTAATTCTTTGGTCTTACTTTTCTTAGAGTGCATGCTGAAAGAAATTGGCAAAGCAGATCCCCCAAATTTCAGCTAGCTGTGACTGCAAGTCACTGAACTATGTAAATCTGTTGTCATTCTCCAAGTCGTTGAAAGAGTCAGCACCAAAGCAACCAGGAGCCTTGTTCTTGTTACAGTTGAGCCTGAAGCATCTTGTGTGTCATGGTGTGAACCAGATGGTTCTCCACTCTGAAACAACTCTGTGGGGAAGGACAGCTCTCTTGGACTTGGGCCTGTGGGCAAAAAGCTGAGAAGCAGTCTTGTGCGTTAGCAATATCCCTGCATCCTAAATGCTCTCCAGATTCCTCCCCTCGGTTTTCTGGTAAAACTGCTGAAACTGTTATAAAGTATAAAAAGCAGAAGGCAGAAACTTTTGCAGAGGGAAGAGCTGCAGGAGACAATGGGTTAAATCTTGACCAAGTGAATCAAATGTACAGGGAATCATCCATCTGCACAGGCTAGAAATAAGATCATTTCAAAGCTTATAAGTGAACTTGATGCTGTCCTTTAATGTGCCACTAAACAATTCATAAAGTTCATGGTTGGAGTTGACCCCTGTTACTGTGCTCCTTCTTGGCAGTGTTTCTAGGAAAAAGCTATTGCACAGCTGTAGGAAGCTCAGCACAGGAGAACAGAGGTTTATTTGAAACAAACCAAGGATTATCATGATCAGATCCCTACAGACATACTGACTGTGAACCCAACAATATATTACATATCAAACTGTACAGACCTGAGATCTTTTAGACTGGGAGATATTCAGACTTCTATATTCCCTATAATCAGATTCTTCACATGATTTTTTTTTTTAGTTTTTTATGTAAAAGGTTTAAAATTACTTGAAATTATACTCATTGTAGCAATTGTAAAAATGGGTGTGTCTGTAATTTATCCTAGTGTTTTGAAACTAAATTTATTTTATGCCAGGGAGCATAGTGCTGTAATACATGTGCTAGAGCAGTTAGGAGTTACCAGATTTAGTGATCAATCTGCCTTTTAATGTTCTTTATGCAGATCTCACTTGCTTATCAATTATATTTTCTTTGATTACTGGGGTGTTTGCAGTTGTTAAGGAAAACATATAAGACACACTTTCATGATGCCCGGAATACTCCAAGCTACAACAGATAGCAGAGCTCCCAAAGTACTGTCAGATGCCTAAGCATACTGAAAAACACAAAATCAGTCAGGAGAAGGCTCTCTCTCTCACACTTATTGAAGTACTTATGCTATGTTAATGAATAAGCATGAGTCATTTCAATGGTCATTCCTGAACTTAATGGTTCAAATGATGCAGATATTTGCCTTGTGCACTCAGCCAGGATAGTATCTGACAACACAAAAACTGAAATCAGGTTTGAAATGGAAGAAGTAACATGCTTATATGTAGCAAAAACTTTGCTCTTAGCCTGCTCCTCTGGTCCGGGAGGCTATTTGAAAGGGTCAAATAGTCTGAACAATCAATGATCCTTTGTCAAAGTTTGCTTTTAAGACTGCCTAGCTTTAAGCATTGAACTGATGTGATTCTTCAAAATAAGAAGTTAAACCTTCTAGTCTCTCTTTAGAGCAGCTGGAAGAGGTAGGTTTCTATGAGGAGTGATCAATCTAAGAAACTCATGACTCTAGAGTCAGGTAAAGTTAGTCAGTGTGAATATGCTCCCAAGGAACTGTACTAATAATAAGGATAATTAGATATTTAAAATAATATTTTCTTAAACAAGGTGGCAAACATCCTTTTTCCATCTGCACTTTGAAACACACACACATATTCACATCCTTTCTTTTAAAGAGTTTTCTTACCTTTTAAAGTAGAATCCTTTCATAATAAATTATAAGAATCAAACAACAAATAGCAACTAACATCACCATCAGGACCAACAAAAATAGTAAAATGCAAACTAATAATTTCTGAATGCAAAGAGCACATAGTATCTGGAACTTTTCTCATAATTTGTGTGAGACAGGATTATCCGTTTTAAATTAACTTGTCTCTATAACCGTGAAAATGCATTTCTGTTTTGTCATACAGACACAACAAGCTCTTCAGGATAGGAATAACGGAAGTTACCAGAGGCCATTAGGTACCTATAAAGTTTTTTTTCAGTATGACCATATGTAGTAGTGCACTGTACCCATGGTGCTTGGCAGTACTGTGGGATTCAGTGGCGTTATTGTAAGCAGAACTGCTCAGTGAAGTCCAGTGAGGAATGATCTGTTGGAGAAAAAAAAATCAATCCAGAAGCTTTCCTAAGACATATTTCAACTCAAGCCACTTACTTGATGAAGAACAGAACCCACTGTAGTACCAATAAGGGCAGGTAAAAGCGAATTTGTTGTGCCAGCAGCTCTCTTTCTGACCTACCCTGCAGTGAGCGGTTGCCGCTGGATGAATACATGGCACATGCCTGCTGGAAGTTATGTATCACAGGGCCAGGTCTGGACTGCAAATGCTACTGCAGCTCCAGCCGTACTAGTCTCTCCTGGCATAGTTGGCATTATTTCAGAGCCAGGCGAAGGAAAGAACATCTATAGTGCAGTTAAAAGGAATGCCACTCTTTCTCTTCTTCCTGCTAGCTGATTGATTTTTTCTTCTCATTTTCTTCTTTTTCTTGCCTTTGTTCATACATAAGGAGTAGCATGGTAGCAATATCAATAGTGATGCTGCTGCTATGACAAAATATGCTGTAAGTCTGCATTTTTAGACTCGCTTCAAATGTTTGATCTGTTCTTTTTTGGATATGAGGATACATCGGCAGAACGCTTGTCCACTTGGTTTTAGGCACTACTCTGCTGTCAGCCCCCTATACGGTCAATAGGAAAAATAAGCACCTCCAGGAAGTCATTTGGATTTTAGGTGGCTGAATCATTCTCTACATGAGCTTCCCTCTTCTTACTGAGTACTGAAGAAGCCGAGGAGAGGCATTCTCTCAGCTTAGTTGCCTTGAGTAGGATGGATGAATTCAGGATTATTGGACAAATATAAATGCTTAGTTGAGAGCAAATTACCCAGTACATAATCTCCACTGAATGTATGGCAATAATACAGAATAGCAAACTACTTGAGCAATGGAATATCGGTTACGTTTAGTTTAAACATCATAATATTTGCATATATTTGTTTATTTTTATATAATTAGTGGTATAATTCACCATCTTGTAGGGAAATAACAAGTCATGGGCAACCAGTAAAGGTCTGTACCCTAAGCTACAAAGATACTGTATTAGGTGGTGACAAAGTTGACTGAATTTGAAATGTAATGCAAATAGTGAGAATGTGGCCATATACATCATCTATTTTCTGTCCTCTCACATCAAATGTATTTTGGTACTAGACATTTCAGCTGCTAACTGATTTTTTTTGTTTTCCTAGAGAATGAGTTTCAGACTAGGTTAGTATTTTTCAGCTAAAGCTTTTTCTGATGTCTGGACTAAAGAGAATTGTAACTCCAGCTGTCAGCTTCCAGCAGCCAATAACAAACCTATTTACTTGGAAATTTTGCAAATTTTAATTAACTATTATGTATACTAGTATGTACAAGCGCTGCACTTAATTAGTGCTATGTCTGGGTATGTGTTCTTTACCTTAAAAGGTAGGTGCAGTCCTATGCTTTTATAATAGAATATAGAAAATAAAGCTATTTGTGGGGTTTTTTCCCCCCAGTTTTCCAATATATCAAGATTTGTTTACTTGCTTGCTTTTTCCCAAACATACATCTACTCAGGAAGATATCTAATTGAGTCTGAAAAAGCTTTTTGCAAACTTACCTGCAATGTTGATCTACTACTGTTACTTTATGTTTGTGTGTATGTGAGTGTACATATATACTCACACAAATGACTGAGCATATGCTTAGGACAATTAAAAGGCAATATCAAGCAAAAACAAAAATCAAGACACCTCTCCCTTTTCTATGTTTATTTTAACATGTACCTTTGATTTGAGAGGGAGTATTTTAGGGGCATTTTGCAGGTAGGATAACCAAATAACTTTCCAGTGAGGCAGTGGTCTTTGTCATGCCATTTTAATTACCCACATCGGTTCATTTGTGACATGGTTAACACTTACAAAGCCATAAAGGTCAAGGAGTGTAAGTTTATAAAAGCTTGAACACTTTGCCTTTAGAGCCTTCTCAGGTTAGTATTTCTACTCTGTCACTGCCCGTTCTTTATTTTTTTGCAGCTACTGCCAGTACGCTGGCAGTAGGCAGCTTCTTCTATAAGTATGTCTTAACCCTGACCTATATGAAACATATCAGAACAACGGTGGGTATTTCTAATCACACTATAGGAAACAGCTCTCTGAAAGTGGCTGTCACAGTGTGTCACTTTGTCATATTTAGAGGCACACAGGTATTTGAAGCACCCCAAGGTATCTGTAAGTAATTGGCATGATGATTCCAATCCATTGCTAACTATGAATTAAATATCTAAACTGTTTTGCTTAACGAACTAATTATCCTAGTGGAAAATTGTACCTAGTTTATTCAGTGAGCTGGAAATAGAACAGAGGCTAGACGCTGCTGTTCTCAGAGTAACTATGATTTTTGACATGAAAAGAGAAGGCAAACAAGTTAAGATATATCTTACTGATGTACATCATAGACAGTTTAAGACCCCGCACCTAATCCGAGTCTGTCAAAAGAATCTATGCATTCAATAAGTAGTTTGTAACAAGAGGGGCGTAGTACTGAATAAAGAGGACAGTAAGAAGAATCTGACACTTGAAAGGTCTTTGACAGCCTGTGTCCGGATGCTGATAGTGTTTAGAATAGACTTATTATCAGCCCTGGTGTATCTTATCAGTATGAACAGGGTTGTTTGAAAATTACACTGTGTAAAAAAAAAAAGTCTCACAGTCAGTATTTTTAATACTTTTGCACTAAAATACACATTTCCAAAAATTGAAAAAAACCCAACCATTCTTCTAGTGTAAATTTTTAAAAATTATTTTCTACACAGAACAGGCACAATCAAATCACAGTATTATTTAAGTTCATTGTTATAGTACTATTTAAGCTTATACTTATAAAACCAGAATGAAGTATTTTTATTTAAAGTGGGGAGTTTTGTAAATGGAAAGAAAAATACAAACATCTTTTTTTAACCTCCTTTTGTTTGTTCCTTTGTTAATATCTTGCTCTGCTAGGTTTACAAATCCTAAATAAATAGAAATTAGTGCTCCTTACTTTGCAGTCCATTTGCTTTAGATGTTTGCCTTGAGGGACATTTGTGTATTCTACTAATGGCTGCAGCAGAGTGCTGTCTCATTTTCATTCTGGCAAAAAAAGGCCGTTTCCATGGTTACAGTTTCATTTGCTAGAGAGAAACTGATGGCTGTTAGTGATCCCATCATAAGCAACTTCTGTCAGATTTCTTATCAAGTAGACATATTTTGACAAAGTGAAAGATAACACCATAATAAGAGAACTAAGTTGCTACTCTATGTAATGAACCATTTAGCATTAAATGAAATGTGAAACCACATTCTTAAGACTGAAGGTGGAGAGGAAAAAGTAATATTTATAATTTACGAAAATAAAAATATTCAGTGCTGGAATAATGATAGCCTTGCTTTCTGTTGTCAAGGTAAATCTAGTAGCATAACATTGATTTATATTTTAGGGTCAGATACAAATCTTCGCCATCATTTATTTCACAGAAAGACTGCATGGAGCTATAGTAACTTTTAGGTTTTCCTGTGGTAGCCCATTTGGCTACGTATGGCCCAAGGCTGAGTTAAGGGCTAAATGCATGGCTGACAGGTCACCACCCAACCCCGGCCCCAGCTCAGCATATAAGACTTAGTCTAGCGTTTTGCCCCACAAAATACATGCCATCTCTATTCAGAAGAAATACTGCAGACTTAGAAACCTGGAAGAAGCTGACCCAGCCCTTTGTTCCTGTGAGCTGGGCAGGATGCCAGACCACAGACAAGATTTGCCCCAATATTCTGTTGTGGAGAAAGTGTTTATTGGAGCCCTACATAACCTGAGGACACAAGTTAAATATGGTTATTGAAGGGAAAAGAAGACAGTATACTGTTTAATTTTAGAGAGTTGCCTTGTGTTTCGAGTCTTGAAGGTATCATATGGAGACTGCATCATCAGGTCTCCAGGCTTTCTTGGTTCATTGTCTCAGGAAAGTCTAAAAACGTTTAAAAACTAACTAACAGAAGATGCCCCACAAAATACATGCCATCTCTATTCAGAAGAAATACTGCAGACTTAGAAACCTGGAAGAAGCTGACCCAGCCCTTTGTTCCTGTGAGCTGGGCAGGATGCCAGACCACAGACAAGATTTGCCCCAAAATATTCTGTTGTGGAGAAAGTGTTTATTGGAGCCCTACATAACCTGAGGACTGAAGTTAAATATGGTTATTGAAGGGAAAAGAAGACAGTATACTGTTTAATTTTAGAGAGTTGCCTTGTGTTTCGAGTCTTGAAGGTATCATACAGAGACTGCATCATCAGGTCTCCAGGCTTTCTTGGTTCATTGTCTCAGGAAAGTCTAAAAACGTTTAAAAACTAACTAACAGAAGAGGAGAAGAACAGAGGGAGACAAATAAAACACATTGAAATATTAGGAGAAAAACAAAATACCATGAAAAATATATCCCAAGAGGCTGAGGAAGAGGACTGAAATAACGAAGAAAGGAGTACTCAGATAAAATTAGATACTAATACAAGGTACATGAGGTGGATACCCTGGAGTTAAGTTGAAGATTTGTAGAGTATACTTAATGCATATCAAGCTTTTTCTCCTTGGACTCCTCTATAAATCTCCATCTATATACAGATATTTGTTTAAAATTTAATCTCACTTGAAGCAGAGTATCAGTTCATTATTACCCTTCACTTCTGCAGTCATTCAGCTTTACAAGTGATGTGAAATGCTATCAGACTAAAATGATAGTGCCTGATTCTTATCTAAATTAAAATTTTTTTATATTTCTCCAGCACGTTTGGAAATGGGATGTAACTCTTGAATCAGTTTTAAGTAATTCATTATTACCTTGCTTTGGAAAGGCACTTTAAAATAGCTAAGAGATGCCAGTAGTGGTGTGCACTCAAGATGCACTCTGGGATCAGGGCTATATGTGAATTTGAATTACCTCCAAAATGTCTACAATCCCCCAAAGGCTTTTCTGAGATACAAAAGCAGTTGATGTCCTGTAGATTCATCTTTAATTCTTTGTTATTATAAGCGCTGTATACTCCATGGAGCTTTGAAAGTGTTCACTTGCCTGCCCTGACTTGTGTTATGCTTTAGCAGAATTTTAGCTTTAAGGTACCCATTCAGCACTTCAGGTTGCTTTTGCCATTTTAAATATTACTTACAACCACAGTGTGTAATATTGTCTGGAAATGTAGGCATTAGAACTCAAAATGAATGGCACTAAGCTCATTCTTACAATGTCCTTCGGAGCTGGATCCTGCAGCAGGATTGTTAATGCACCGACGCATATGCTCCTGGAAACTGTTTGAATTGAGGAGCCTATGTCAACATGTCTGGAGGCATGGCTGAAGCCAGAGTCATTCTCTGAAGTCCTATTGGTGAGGTCCTGTTTCTTTTACAAGAGCCAGCCATTAGTTTCTTTCACACTCAAAGATCCCATTGACTGGAATCTAGAATGAGTCCCTCTGTCATCTTTCTTTCAATAAGCATAAAGGATTGGATCTTCCACAGTAGCTGGTGCTGCCCTACTTTCTCATTAGCTGAAGTTAATGATAAAACTCTCTCTGGTTTGAACTCGAGCAGAGTTAGGTCCCTGATACATGCTTTTGAAAAATCCCACTCCATATGGTTTCTAAAGAGTTAGTGACAAACAAAAGGCACTGAAGTAATCTGTACCTTTCAGATGGGATTTTTAACATATGTATAATAACATTAGTGACACAAGAATTGAATGCGTGGCACTCTATTAAATTCCACGAGCTGTAATACCATATTTCTAAAGCTGTGGAAATTTTAATATCTATGTTTGCACTGCAGCTGTGCTCTGCCACAACCTTGGGAATCTGTCTGTTTATGAATTAGAGTTAGAGGCAGGGTGAGTGTATCCCTAACATAAATAGGGGCTGAGTGAGAAAGGATGCGGGGCCTGCATAATCCAAAAGCTGTAACTTCAACAGGCAGTGCTCCTCAAAAGACATACAGCTTCCTTAATGCCCCTAATAAATCTAAATCGGTCAGAGAGACAACAGATAAGTTAGCATAGTTACTCCAGAAAGGCCTCCCTAGAACATCAAGTTTTGGAAATTCTTTCTTCCTTTTACTTTTTCCTTAAACACAAACTTCAGATGATCGTGTTTCTGCGTTTACTGAAGCTGCTGTTGTGAGGAGCACAGATGGATCTTTCCTTTTTCTTTTCATCATACACATGATGTTTACCACAATCTCACAAGGACTGAAATAGTTCTTTTTTCAGAAAGAGTGGCAAAGATGACTTAACTGCATTGCCAAGATTACCAGAAGTGTACATTTAAGATGAGCCTTTTTGGTAGCATGATCAAAATATCTAAGTGATTTAGGGTCAGAGTTGCCACTGCAGTTCAGTCCTTCCCTGAGCACCTAAATAAGTGGCCTAATTTTCAGCAATGCTTCACTCTTACACAGTTTCTAATTTGAACAACAGTTGTTACATTGTGAAGTCCTGGGAACAGGCAGTCCTAACATTTTAGTGCCTAAGATTTTTATATGTTTGACTTTCAGTGGGATTTGAGCACTTCATTCCCATAGCTCCTTCTAAAAATCACAGATGAGGAATTTAACCATTACTCATTCTCTTACAGAAGAAAAATTCTTGTGTAGATGTATTTATTTGTTAGTGCCTCAGTGAAAGATGCCATGTCACCTTCTGGTGCCAAGGATCTGCTTGGGCAAACTGACAACTGTGAGCAACAGCTAAAACTGACAACTTCATAACCTTGCCAAGCATTAGGAAAAAATGGCTGTTCATTCTGCCCGTGGTGCATAAAGGGCTTTTCATGTCCCAGTATCCAGGATGCTGCTCTGTGGGAAGAGGAAAGGTCCTGACTCAAGTTGTTTCCTGTTCAAATAAGAAATAGGAAAAGCAAATCTCATAGCATTAGCAGTATCTTAACAAACCCTGGGTCTGGCACGTGTGAGCCATGAAAACAGAAGCAGAGAAGCTCCTTCAAGCTTATATGGTAAATACCAAGGTGCACTTTGGTGGCAGGGTATATCACAGACAGGTATCTCTTAAGAGACAGGTCTCATCCTACATAAAAGAAAGAAACAAATTTTCTGAAATCCGTGTTTAAGTCACTCTTGGTGCATTGATGTAACATATTTCCAAAGCAATTTGCCATTCAACAAAGGCAGTGACATCAGTTTTCACAGGACATATCTCAGCATTCACGTGACAAATGAAAGGGGAGAGCAAATGTAGCAAAATTCACCATTTCCAATAAAGCTAAGCTCAGATAGATACTACGTAAGGTATTCTACTGATAAGATTTCATGATATCACCTGAATTTTCAAGGTATAAATTTCATTCTTCCATTTCAAACTGATCCCAGAACTGATGCCTTCAGAAATGTTAAGAATGGATAACATAAAAAAATAGGCAAATAGACCAATATCAGTGCATACTGTTTTAATAATGTTAAGATCAAAGGCAACACATATTTTGTCCAGAAGGATGCACAGAAGATTTGTTCATGCTACATATACCACAAGTTGCAAATGTTTCCCAGCAGTAGAGAGCAAATTAGGCCAGAAGCCAGGAGTATGAAAGATTTCAAAAGGTTCCTGCAAAAGGGGACATGTAAGGTGTATTTCCTTTTTATTTTAGTATGCAGAAACCAAACTTTTGGAGCAAAAAGACTTTCCAAAATTTTTTTATTGAAAACACCATTTGTAACATTTCTACATTGTACAAAGAAACTACTCATTTTTTTTCTGTTCAGGAGCTTCAGCAAAACTGACTCTTTCCTTCAAGTAAACTACAAGCTTAGAATTTTCCAGTGAGAAAATGAAATTTCCCAGGCAGCTTTCATGTTTTTTTTTTTCTTCTACTTCAATCATTCCTGCAGTGGAAAGAAACCATTTAACAATGTAAAGCAATACTAGACAATAGTTCGGTGACAGGAAGTGAAAAATAATGTATCTTGTGGGGAAATTACAGAGTTATCTAATTAGACAGGATATTGTGACATATAATTAGTTTATGTCTGCTGAGTACTTAAAAAAATGCAAAGCTCTTTATAAATGCTAACCATTAATATTTAACCTAGGCATATATAATTAACAAAAGCCTGTTCTAGGCAAAGCATTAGAGCTAATTAACAACCCTACTTTCATGAGAAGTACTATCATATTCTACATTTTCCTAAGATGTTAGGACCTTGCTTTTAAGAATGAAATACAGAACCTGTACAGTGCTCTTAAATATTAAAATAGGAATTCAAGGTTTGGGTTGTTGGGTTGGGTTTTTTTTTAATAAAAACCTGTCCCACAGAATATCATACAGTTACTCTTTTCCTAAGCACTTGTGGGGTTGTTTTTGGAAGGATTCCACCTAACCAAGTCTTACTTGACTTCTGGAAATTAATGAGATTACATTACAGAAGAGTTTGGCAGCAGACTGAGCAGCCATCATTCCCATTTCACTGTCACAGATAAAAGTTGGAAGTAATTGCACAATGTCAGTGTACTCACATCAGCATGAACCATGGAAAATGAGAATTGAAGCAGGCCTATCATATCCAAGGGAAAGGTGAAATTTGGGATCCGAATTAGGTAGAGAAATGTGACGGGAGTTAGTAACACTCTTTGCTGATTGTAAGGAAAGTCCATTATTTTGCATTCAAACAACTAGAGTTCAACTCAAAAGGCAGGAAAAAAATCCTGAATTGCAAAAATGAAGTGGCAAAGGTTTGATACATAGCGACCCTATATTTAAGCCAAAACAAACTTTTATGACATATGGTGTTTCTACAAAGAATAATGACTTCTGCTATTTCTATCCAGCTACTCTATGTAGCTTTGTACCACTGTAAATTTTGCTTGTTGCATGAACTTTAGCACCACATTTTAACAATAAAAATGTTGTGCACTGACATTTTTGTTTTGCTTCGGTTCTTCAAGCTAAGTTTAATGTTTTTGTTTTCTGTGAATGAAATAGAATCTGATGTTCAAACACAAAAAAATAGTCATCACCAAACTTTAATTTTGTGGTCTGCATGGTATGAATTTTCCACAAATAGAAAGGTATTATTCTGCTGGCCAAAATGTCCCTTAATGCACATAAGAGCACTGACATTTTTGTTTTGCTTCGGTTCTTCAAGCTAAGTTTAATGTTTTTGTTTTCTGTGAATGAAATAGAATCTGATGTTCAAACACAAAAAAATAGTCATCACCAAACTTTAATTTTGTGGTCTGCATGGTATGAATTTTCCACAAATAGAAAGGTATTATTCTGCTGGCCAAAATGTCCCTTAATGCACATAAGATGAGCAATATCTGTATATTTATTAAATACTGAACTGATGAAAAAACAAGTTAGAAAAGTCTTCCTAATCAGTAGGATTAAAATAGAGACAGTCTCCGAGGATTTACTTGCATGTTATTTTACTGAGAGATTGCACAAAGCACACTCAAAGTGGGACAGAAACAGAAGGAAAAACATAGGGTGAGTAGCAAAAAAATCCAGCCATGACACATATTAGTGCAATGTGAGGAAATAAAAAAGCAATAAACAAAAATAGATACTGAATGAAATCAGTGCCTGGAAAGCTAAGAGAACAAAATGTGCCTAATGACTGTCCTGCAAACCTTTACTTAGGCAAATGTTTTGTGCTCATGCAAACAGCTCTATTTTTGTTAGCTGGACTGTCCATGTAAGGATAAAATTTTGCAGCTGAGTTCCTAAAAGACTTAAGTATACGTATTTGCTTGTTCATGTCTCATTAATATAATGTAATCTGCTATCTCCAATTCCTTATCCTGGGAGACTCAAGTAAATCTTAACATTCATTTCTAAGATCCATCAGTAAAATATATTTACTATATATACACTGAGACAGAATCCTCTGCTTGTTTTGAATGAGTACTTATCCAGTGGTCTTTTTTTCCCCCCGAAGTTAGTAATTGAGGACATGACCCTTTAAATTTTTATCCGTTGAGTCTAAGAATCAAAGCAATATTATAAATTATTTCACAAAAAAATCCAGCTAATATCAAAGAAACCCCCAATATATTCAAACTTCCAGCTTGATCTCTACGAGTTTTCCATCCCAAGCCCTAAGGATTACATACCGATGTTATTTTTAAAATTACTGTTTCAGTTTTCTGGACCCATGGTAACTTTAGATAAATGCATACTTTCATTCCAGCTGATACATGATCTTTTAGTCTGAAGCTGAATTCATTTTAAACTATAGAAATATGCAGAAAATGGAGGCACAAACCAAGTGGTCTTAACAGATGTGATCTCATCAGGGTTCCATTTGTTAAAGGAAATCATTGAATATTAACTAAAAGTTAATTAGACCTAATTGCCAATTAGAAAGAAAAAGTAATTTGAAACTATCCGCTGCCAGTGTCTTATTATTACCTTTGAGAAGCCTAAATCTTGAAGAGGGTATGTTACCTGTCCATATATCAGTTCTAGTATGCTAAGTCCATTAAAGGAAGTCTCACAGACCTCAAAACACCCAGAGGAAAAGACAAACAACTTGTCTTGAAATACTGGAAATACTGAAGGACTCACTAACTTGCTCTTTTTAGAAAAACATACAATTTTCTTTTAGTTTTGTTTTCCAAAGTTCTTCATTTTCAAAAGTAGGTGAAGGGACAACAGACTGTATTTGGGCGCAGAGATTATGCTCAAAGTGAAGGGACTCGCGTCTGTCCAAATCATGTACACTTGGTAAGAAGAGAGTGGACCACGATGTGTAAGCGTAACACACTTCCATCAGCCTTTGCGTCCTAGATCATTAGCTGTACAGTCAAGGTGACTTCTACCCATCGCTAGAAAAACAATGAGAATTCAGTCTACTTTGTCTAGTGACTGTCATAGTAAAATAAAGGCCTGGAGAGACAAGAACTCGAGCTTTCCATGGATCATACACTTCTCATATATATTTAGGAAAATAAAATACATGACATCCACTATAGCTGAGAAAGAAGGTAAGGACGGATGACTGACAAGAATGCAAGTGAAGGCCATGAGGTGGTGAGGTCAGCCAGTGACTATCTTCTGCATTGAACTGTTTTGATCCCTCTTTGAAAATTAATGTGGGCAGTGGTGTGAGAGAGTTGCAGAAGTACTTCCATTTATCTCCTCAACCTCTCTTTTCCCCCATCTTAAAGGAAACTCAAGGTATGGTGTAGTTGACACAGGTAAAATAATGCAAAATGTCAGATTTAGAAACTTACTTCAGGGCCTGGTTTTTTATTATCTTGGTTCTTATTTTTTCAAATAAAATATTATTTTTATGAGAAGTAACTCTTTAGATAGCACAAGAAACTGCAACTTACCTTTGAACCCATCTTATAAAAACCTGGCACCTCTATCTACCTAGTCATTCCAACTCTTGAAGAGCTGCTATTATTGTTAGTTAACCAGGTTGCTTCAGCTGGCTTCTAAAATGCCAGAAAGAAGAGACAGGCGGCACATCCAACCAATTCAAGTACTTAGGAGGATAATGCTGCAATAGTCTGAATTCTTGGTGTAGCCTTCTTCAAGGAAGGTTCCCCATCACACCAAAAAAATCCCATAATAATTCCAGTCTTGCTGCTTGACACCAAAAAAACCCGCAACGCATTAATAATTTGAGCCTTTCAACTTGAGAATTTCTATTGCCTTACAGGTATTACAAAGTGGGATCAGTACAAGTTGTCCTGGAGTTTCTTGATTTGAAGGGATCTGCTGCGAGTTAATATGAGCTGCACTTTATTTTGCAATTAAAATGTATATGTCAGCTTCTACCTGTGAGTTGCCATACGTAGTCACTCAGCAGTCTACTGACACCTTTCATTGCAAAATCCACGTGATCAACTGGATCCTCTTCCCAAACCCATTCCAACACAGCAAATTTGTCATTTCAGTGAAATACTAGTTGTTATCCCAACCCACTGGGCTGATTTTGAAGATCTTTAAATAAGATAACATTACATTGTCTGAAGTAAGAATTTATGGATGTCTCCAGGCACCTTTCACTAAGTTTATGTTCTGGATTCACATTACAGAGTGCACTTTTATTAAAAGAATTATTAGACCCAGCCTTAAGGCTGCTATGGGAAAGTTTTGAAAGAAGGAATAGAAATTCACATCTCAGGTGTTATTATCTAATGAAAGACCTACTAAGACAAAGGTGACATGTAAGGTCTTTCCCATACTTCTACACATTAATAGTATTTCTGCCTTAAGGATTTGGGGAAATATTAAATATTGCTTTTTAGGATCACAAAGAATTTTTTTTTTTTTTTTCAGATGTCTTCTTAAACAGACTGTCTATAATCTGGACCTTTTCCAGTTCCAAAATGAGCTTTTTGTAGCATAATGTTTATTCTTAAAGCACAATTATTGTCAGAGGCCTGTGCAATTCCTTAGTAACCACAAAGACATTCTGTGGAAAAGAATCTAGCCACTTTTGTTTTTGTTTTATAGCTTCTGAGTATAAATACAAATAAAACAGCAAAGAATCAGTAAGAATGAAAGCAACAGCAGAAATAATATTTAGTGAAATTGCAGGAGAAAAGCAGGGGCAGCAAAAATTCATCTATCAATACATTGCAGGAGATTGTGTTACTGAATCTGTCTGGTTCCATAAATACCAGAGATACAGAGACATATTTGGTTTCTTCTTTTCTACTTTTGTTTCATGCTCTATGCCCTCATTCAGCACATATTTACTTATCTTAGGTTGAGCAGTTACATTTCTCTGTTGATCAAAAATATCTCAAGAAATCACAAAGCATATTCTGATAAAATCTTTTCATATTATGAAAGTATCTTCCAATTTATTTATTTTTAAATTTTTTTTCAAATGACACATACATTCGCTAAAAGGTGGGATGGAAAATGAGAAGCCAGGGTACATCTGCTTTATAACAGTCATTTTCATTGCAGAAGAAAAACTTACCTCTTTGCCTCTTGTCTTCAGGAAAGCAGGTGAGAAATTCTATTGCTTAGCAGATTTACACAGAAGATGCTATTTACAGCACAGAATGTATACCTGAGTACTTATAAGAGTAATCCTAACAGATAGCTAGCAAAGTCACATACCAAATGACCTTATGTGGAACTCTGTAGCTTGTCTATACTATCAATATTAAATTTTTGTTTGTATTGTGCACATTAAACTTCACAGATACTTTCCAATCTCAAAAACCATAAGGAAATTCTTAACTACCTGAAATTTCACAAATACTGTTTTGTCACACTTGATGGGAAAAACTGACCTTTTTGTTGTCACGGTACAAACCTCTCCCTTGTCTGCAAACAAAAATCCATTATCTGTGAGTAATATAGGGCCTATGGCACAGAGACAGGACTACTAGCCCTTCTGTCTTGGTCCTTCATCAGCTCTGGTCAAGATTAAAATGCAGCTGTTAAGTTCTTCTGCGCAGAGACCACAACTTTTTTTGTGTAAACAGTCATGACAAGTTGTTTAGGACAAATTATACATAATAGTAGAGGAGGCAAGAGAAGGCAGATATGAAGTATTAATTAATCAATTAATTAATTTTATTCCTTCTGGCTAAATTTCTGCTAGCAGTGATAGCATGTTCACCTGGAATTTGCTGTATTATTTAGCAGTGGAAGTTAGGCTTCCCACTCTGTCAGTGGCTCACGCAAAGCAGAGCAAAGGCTTAAGAAATGCCCCCCTCATCAGCTATATTGTTTCTCGGGCTATTGTTAGTACATAAATTAAATCATAATGTTTGCATTCTTTATGCTGGGGTTTCCAGTCTGTGAGGCCAAAACTGATCTAAAAATCATAGGCAAGTGTACCAGCAGGAAAGAGAGTTCCTGGGTTTGCAGACCACCAACAGTCATCGCGCAGAGCAGGAGACCACAGCCAGGCTGTGGCGCAGTGGGGAAGCTACATTCTGCATGTCACTAATGAAAGACGTGGCAGATTCAGACAGTGGTAATCTCAATGGAGGCTCCACCTGAAGGCACAGCTACTGAGATAAGCAGTCAAAAGGGACCAAAGGACACTAGGCAGAGTTGTTAGCGTCTAAGGTGCAGGCAGTAGCACCCTGAACAAACATCTAGTTGAAGAAAATTTAGAACAAAGGCAGGGTTTTATGGCCTGATGCAAAGCCCATTAAAATCAACAGAAAATTGCCTATCTGGAAGCATTTGAAAACCCCAGATGATATTAAGAAATAGGAAGCCTCTAGGGTTCCTAAAAATAAAAGAGCAACATCCGTAACTCGATGGACCTTACTGTTGGCAATAAACACAAAGAGGTTCCACTGAGAAAGTTGATGTAGAAATTAATACGGGATGAATGACAGAACCTTATCAAAGTCTGGGATGGAAACGCGAGGACAGTCACCAGAAAAAAGATATTTCGCTTGAAGATCATAGTGCATTTTTCCCTCTTACTTTGTCCCAAAGACTCATAAGACAGTAAGTTCAATAGGGACAGAAATTTGGTACTGGTTGAATGCTGAGCCATATCTTAGCTCTTTGGGATCTGACCCATTTTTACTGTTTCACTGACTGAGTAGCCTGTGGCTTTTGTGCTTTAAAGCCTGATATTTGCATTTGGTGGACAATTTAAAATTGCTACAGTTATTTGTACAGTGGGTAAATCTCTCTTTTGTTTTGTGGCTATTTTTCCATTGTTTTTTTTTTTTTTATTTGGTTTCTTTTCCCTACGGTAATGGGGCTTGACAGCATGATTACCTCTTGGGGAAATTGGACATATGTAGCTTTTAATTTCTTCTGGAGAAAGGAGCAGCTAAATTAAAAGTAGCAGGATGTTTCTCACAAAAGGACAAATTTTCTACCCAGCTTGAGTTGTGGCTCAACTTGAGTAGTTTTGTGGGAGAAATCATGCTCCCTACTGGGGAATAATTGCCAGTGGCTCAGCACATTCCCAGCGGGCATGTCATTTTAGCGCAGTTTCCCTAAACCTTAATTCCACTCATGGTAGAGTCACCATGGAGCTGCAAGAGGATTCACATAAGAGGGAAGGTCCCGGTCATCCCAATGAGAATGTTGTTTGGGTCATAAGTTCATGATTTGGCCTTCAAACAAGAATGATCTTTTAGGTAAGAACTCAATGAAAATCTGGGTTTGATTGCAGGGTATATCATAACCTCTTGTGTGGCCATGAATAAGGGTCCTTATTTCCCTGTGACTTGGTTACCTATTAGCGATACTTCCGTCTCTCACAGAAGTGTTCTGAAGAGTTCATTAATATTTGTGAAGTATTTAAATTAAGAACTTACTGAAGTAGAAATAATTCAGGGCTGGGCACCTGGGTGCACACTATTATTCCCAGCACAAAACAAAACAAATCCCTAATTGATTCGGAGTGTTGAGGAAATGTTCTTCCATATTCCCCAGATGGCAAAAATTCTCAATGTATACAAAATATCAATAGGACAAGCAATCGTGCTTGAAGCAGAAACTTTGACGCTGTGCCTCAACTTAACTAGAACCATCTGCTCGTGCATGAGCAGTAGTAAAAGACTTGAAAAAACACAAAGCAGAGCACATACACAAACCCAGGTGATAAGTAAGCATCAGCAAAGTTCACTTTGTTGCAAAGCGACGAGAACAAGTTTATCAGACATACTCAAGAATAGGCAAACAGGTCCAATTAAAAAATAATCCTTAGCAAGTCTGACCCTGCAATTAATCACGATATCTTACTGAAGTAACAATTAACTGCAGCTTAAATGATAGTCTGAAGAGCAAGCGGCTTTCTGGGAGACAAAATGCATGATCTGGGAAACGAGACTTATGAATTTGATCATTTGTACCTGCAATTGGTACCTCATAAGATAATGTTCCCAATGTATTGCAGAACCAACATGGCTGGCCCAATTATCAGGCTGGACAGACATGCCTTTGAAAATTTGGTTTACAGTCAGTTTGAAAAGATGCACAGTACATTACCAGAGGGAAAAACAAGATATTTGAATTTTAATGTAATGCTCAAAATTTTGATGTGTTTGTTACTATTTTCCTTTAGATTGTTTTCAGTGTTTTAAATCTTCAGCCTTGAATTTACAGAAAAGAAGTATATGTGGAGGTGAGGGAGCAGTCAATGAATATAACAAAAAAAGTATTTTAAGTTTTAGATGGATACTCTTGAGATGTAAGTGGCAAGCGGGCTCGAATGAAATGAATACAGAATCTGAATCACACACAATTTACCTCAAGATTCTAGCAATGTTGTCAATGTTCTCTGGTACATTTGATTTCAAGTAATATGTTTTATATTTAATTATTCTATCACATTAGAACAGTTACTCTACAATTAATAAGAACTGATTACTTTCTCTAATGAGTCATTGTTTACCATTGTAGACTATTAGTTTAGCTTAGGGTCTTGAGCCTAAAAGCACAATTTTTGCAAAACACTTAAGGCAATCGTAAGTCCATAGAAGCCTTCTGTATAACCTATTTTACTGACAAACAATTACATTTTAGATTGAAGAGGTGAAATGATTAAGAATATTTGACTTAGTTGCCATGACAGCATGCATTTTTCATCAGGCAGAGTGTAATTACTACAATTTCAATGATGTAAAATCAAGAAAGATGATAACAAACAGCAGAACCATGGAGATATTGCCATTGCAACCAGGTTGCCATGGCAACAGTGATAATAATCTCAGTGATAGATGTTTTCTCTTGCTCTTTCCATTTTGTACGGTTATAACATTCAGAGCCAGTTTTTACCACAGCTTTTTATAGTTTATTAGACTGTCAAAATAGTTTATGAGATGTTGTTGCAAAGGAAATGACTGAGTTCCGCAGCCTAATAAAAATGCCAAATACTCTGTTTACATACTGCTCCAGCATTTAACAAACATTAAAAAATTGTATGAAAAATGATTTGATATTGTATCTGTATTAATCAATTTGCAAGGCATAAGCTCTGTCACTGAAGGTCAAATGAATACCTTCCAAGCATTACTTTTAGAGAGCCCTTCTAAAGTTTATTCTTGACACCATGCTGCCAACTCCTTTTACCTGAGCTGTTGCAAATCATGCAGCTCACGGGAAATACTTCATAAGACTAGTAGGTAGTGAGCTAGAAGAATCATGATAATGATTTAAATAATGTAGGAACATTTAATAACAACATCAAAGAAGTGGTCAATGCAGATTAAAGAATACTTTATTTACCGAAAGTCTACCACAGACATGAGATAGCACAAAAAAAGTAAGATAATGTGTGCATGTTTTTTATATGTATGTATAAATATACATATACACAAACTATTGTATGCGTATGCTATTTTATGCAGTATGTTTGTAGTGTATATATGAAGACAGAGAATAAATAACATCTTCCCCATGTTACCTCCTATGCTACAGAGGTATCAGAAGGCATAGATTAGTAGAGGAAGCACTGAGATTTACTTCTGAAGCAGAAATAAACCCCCTTTTTTATAGTTTTAAAGACTGACTTTCTAAATCTGAAACAATAACTCTTTAGGGAGCAATGTAATTTTAATGGGAATTTTTAGAATTGTTTGCAAAGGAAATATTTAAATATCCTTTTCTATTTTTCCCTATCTTTTTCTCCCTAAGCTTAGCAACGGTCATCATCCATCTTAAAAAAAAATTATAAGCATATTCTGAGAAGCAAACACATTTAAAATCTGAATATTGACTACAACAAATTATTGTTCTTCATTGAAGTTACCCCAAATTTATTTACATAACTGAAAGAACTGCTAGAACTGCAGCATCTTCTACCATCCAGTTTGGCCAGCTGCCTTATACATTTGCTCAGCACTGAGACCTTCACTAGAGAACAAAACCCAGAGAGAGGAAGGGAGGGAGTCCTGAAATGTCGTGGTTAAACAGGTGGGTAATGGGGCAGGAAGATTCAGAAAGAGCATGACTGAGTATGCACTGCTTTGAGGTGTTCATGTGGATTTGAGGACTGACATGGGAGACTATTGCCATAATACTGGTGTATTACAGACACTGGTGACTGATGGCATCAGTTTCAGTCATGTTGCTCCCCAAAACAGTTGTGTCAAGGAGCACAGCTCCTTCGTCATGTGGACCTGACTCTGCTTATCCCATAACACAGAGGCAAACGTACATACTGTAATTCCTCCATGAAAATGAATAAATTTCCAGTTTAGAGAACTGTTAACAGGTCCTAAAGTTTTTCTTAAGTGTTGTAGACAACAGTAACCCACAGTTACCCGTCACTGTTCAATCTAGGTTATCTTTCTTGAAAATAAAATAAAATAAAGCAAAAGTACTGAAAAAAGCCAAACATTTAGTTTCTTAATAGAACACTACTAAGTGCTACTGACAGCTTATTCCTTTGGTGTTTATACTTTTGATAAAGTAGAGGTTTCTAAATTTTAACTCATGCTTGGGGAAAAAAATATATTAATAGATATCTATCTACCCCAAACCGAATAAGAATTTAAATGTATATGCCTCATTACAGTTAATGGATAACACATGTTTACATTGTCTATGTTGCTTGGAAAACTTTTCTTTGTTGTATATGTTAAATGTGTATACAGTATGTATGTGTGGGTGAGAGAGAGGAAGAGAAGGAAGTCTGGTCTCCGAAAAGATCCACTGTAAAAGTTGACAAATGATACGCAGCAGCTGAGATTACATAATCATAGAGAAACTCAGACATGTTTTAAGACCTAATAACTTTGTTGACACTACAGAACTGATCCTAACAGTACATTTGGTAAAATTTCTTTAGTCTAATTTTGTCAGATTGTGAGAGCGGAGCACTTCTTATTTTTTTATATCAAAATGGCTTGTGCTGTGACAAGGGGGTCCTGGTATTCAAATGTAATTTCCTTCTCTCAATTTCACATCACTATTCTTAATTACATTTCCTTACAATTAAATAATTTGGTATAAAGTCTTGTTGTTAAGGATCAAATACTTGTAGTTCCATCTTCATTTTTATTTACAGTTTAACTAAATTATATGTACTGAGACACTGTCAGTTTAATAGAAACATGCTTTTCCCTGAATGTCCTTTTGCTTTGTATTTTTATTCATACTACATATAAATTCTACAAAAAACATAACTAAAATAAATTCAAAGAAAAAAAAAATCTGATTGGCAGGGGGAGTCAAGGGAAAGAGTAAGAGTACCTTAAGCTACTTTAATTCTTTATTTGAAACTAAGCAGTTTTCAGGATGGTGACGTCTCTTTAAATAAGCTTTTCTTCCCAAGAATATCCATCCCTCCAGCCGACTCACTGTTTCTGTTGCTGTTCTTTAAAACTCTTTCCAGATTCACAGTATCTTTTTTGATAATGTGCAGCCAAAAAAAACCTCCGTCATGCAATAGTCTAACTGGGATGACATAGGAGCTGTAGAGATACTGTTACTTGCCTCCTCTACCATATGATGTCTTTGTGCATGCAGCCTAAAATTGCACTGCCCTTTTGCTGGCAGCTGTTACACATTGCAAATTGATGAATACTTTGCTGTCCACAGTTAATCCCATGTGTTTCTTGCACCATTATTACTTCCCACGTTTGTCTCCTTCATCAAATGAACATCCTTGTGTTATGTCTGCCAAATATTATTATACATTATGCCAAATTTAATTTTTCTTTTTTGTTTACAAAGTTACCGTTACAGAACACAGTCCTTTTCATCTATTTCTCCTTGGCCTCCGAGGTGTTTAAATTTCTTCCAGTCTTTGAATTTCACTAATAGACCTGACTACTAACGACTTAACAAAAATTATAAATAACTTCTACCAACCATCAATCCTGCTTGCGCCTCGCTAGACTTTCTCCAACCCAGTGCGTTCCATTTATCATTACTTTGTGTATATTGTTTTTTTGGTCACTTTTCAGATCTCAGATCAGTTTTTCTTTTCCAGCTTAACTACATTCTCAATTCTTATTTGTATCAAATGCTAGGTAGAAATGCTAGCTATCTCTCATCCACCAATTTTGCAATTTGAAGGAAAGAAGGAAAGAATGAAAGCAAAAAAAAAAAAAAAGAAAAAGAAGTCATTCATCTGGAAAGACATATGCTTGAGACTTGCCTAGTTTTTAAAGTCTAATTTCTTATGCATTGGTATTATGTTGGAGATTCTCATATCTTTTGTTTGGAATATACATAAAATTTCCATTAATTGCAACGAACATTAATTATGTCCTTTAAGGGTCCGTTCCTGCTTTCTGACATGGCATTCAGCACATACTGCCTATCATTCTATAGACTGCCTCTTGTAAGGGATGTCCTTGGAGATTTTAAATGGCAAGGGGGCCCTTTGCTGGTTTTCCAGACGACACATGAATTGCACTAACATGTGAATAAACAGAAGGAAATTTAAATACAGAAACAGAAATTACAGCTTTGCAACTTTATTTTGTGCACTTAATTGAAAATCCAGAGACATTCTGTAAGCTCTAAGAATTTCTGAGTGCACAGATAGTAAATTGGATTGATAGCCTACAAAAGAAGCTGCAAGAGATTTACCAAGAATGACCTGCCTGCCAGGGAACGGGCTAACCCTCTCCCCCCCCCCCTGTTTTCAGTGCTGATTGTCAGTTTTGGAGTAGAGCTGAAACAATCCCTTTTGCTGGGTGTCTAAGTACGTGCTGCTTTCAAATGGAATGATATTATAGAGTATGGGATTATCACTCCCAGCTTCCCTTGAAAAGGGGGGAAATCGGAAGCACTGAGTCTCAAGAAGCAGTTCCCTTCTTCACACTGAGAAAATGCAGGTGCCTGAAAAAATAGCATAAACCACTGAAAAAGAGTTGCATCCACACCAAAATGGTGATACAAATTTGAAAGTCTGCACTCTGCTCTGAGTTGCTGATACCCTGGAAGACTACATTCTTGCCTGTGATAGCCCTTCAGAAATGCTGATGTCGTTTTGCAGAATACCTCCCTCCTACATAACACTATGAAGGAGAGATGCTGTTTTGTCCAGGGCAGTAAGTGATCCCCTGGCCTTGGTCCCATGCTGACAACTGATACACCTTGAGGCATTTTAATCTGCTGGCTGTGTGCCAACACCTCCTTCTATCTAAATGCAGGACACATCTGCTTATGGGTGGGTATATGACAAAAACCTGAGTCGCAGTAATTGAGTAAGATAGTGTTGCTAAAGAGCTTATAATGGAATTTCTTTTTAAAGATAATTTCATCAATAATTAAAGTTCCCACCTGTCCACTGTCCCTTCTTTTAATTATACCTGATGTCTCGTGTCCCACAAAATGCTGATATATGGAACCACTGCTTGTCCCTTAATTCCAAGATTAATTCATTGTTGCCGTTGTGTGCGATCTCATTAGGAACACTGTAGAAAAAAAATCATAACTAAGTATGGATAAGAATTCTAAAATGTTATAGGTGAAGTTCTCAGCTGATGTTGAGCACAGCATTATTCAGCAAAGCATCATTGATGTCACCTACTACAACAGCAATAATTACTTTGGAACAATATGCAGACCAAATACATTCAGAAACAAGGATCCAATATGTTGTAATATGTTTCCAAGCCTGAGCAGATGTTTTGCTATCGTTTTCCTAGATGAAATTCTTCTTCCCACCTGTTTTTTCCTGCACCACTTAAAACACATGAAGGGTGGATGTTGGCATGAATGATAGAAAGACCTTGTGATGACCCTCCGCACCTGAGAGAATTTTCCTCCAAACAATATTTGGATTATTTTTAAAACAGATGTGCAAGCCTTAAAACCCTCATCCCAATTGCCCAAGACATAGAAGAAAAATGAATTAAAATATAGATTGAAAATGGCTTTTGATATTAAAAATCATTTTCTGAGGAACATTTTAGAGTAATTTTCTGTCTTATGCATTTTATCTTGCCCCTTTTCCCATTGATTATCATTTCCCTTGCTCTCATGTGGATATATCCTGAATAACATTCTGGAGGATATTAAGCCATGCAACAGTAAGAAAGAGCTCAAGGAAACTATTGCAGCTTAGTCTGCCTCTCATTCTACTTTAGATTTACATGGCCATGGTATTTAATTTTCAGGGATCCCTGCTCAAATTTCTTCTTCCAACTTATACAAACTTTCTGTGCTTTCCATCTGATAACCTCTATAAAATCACGCATAACACTGTTAGTTGCCAGCATTTTTTCCAGACACCCTGTCTTTACTTGTTAATGTTTCTGGATTTTTTTTTCCCTTTGCCTTTCTACCAGAGAAAAGGAAATGCATTTAATGATACAGCCCACAGAAAGTCCTCTGCTTTAGGATTAAATGCAGTCTGTTCCCTTTTGTGATCCTAAAAACCCTGAATGCTTGATCAGATCTTTCAGTTATGCAATATGCATATTTTTTGTAATGTTAAAAATCCAAATCCTAAATTCAAACAGATCTAGCTGAACTGTTCTTTTAAAAGACCTCAACTTATTAAAACTGCTTGCTGTGCATTTTTATAGGAAGGTTTTAAATTTTCCATTACTGGTTTTGCAAATGAAATATCTCTTAAAACTCTATAACGTAGCATGATAGCTTTGGTATGATTTGATGTGTTTTTCACTATCACAGGTTACCTAGGAGAATATACATATTGCAAAGCCTAAATTACTTTTATTTCAAATGATGTAAAACAACAAAGAAAGAACAAATGGATATCATACAGGACAGAGCAATCAGCCTTTTAGTAGCACTGCATGAGTCACATTTGAATTCATTTCAGTGGCTGTTTTTCCTGTTGCTGCTATACATACATTTAGAGATTACTTGTGCTGTGTGCCAGTAGACCATGGATGTAAGTATGCCAAGGGCGTCTAGGGAGTAATTTTCAGTGATCATACACCCTTTGCTCTATCTCAGCAACCTGGGATTTCTATGACACCTTGTATTCTCATCCTGGATGCTTCTGTGGGGAAAAGCGAGCACTTCTGTACTTCCTAACTAGAATCCACAGCTGACTGGGCAGTCATCTTTGCCCAGTTTCTATAGCAAGCTTCAGAGCAGGTACACTGAGGAAAAGGACGAAATGAGTGCAGATGAGAAGAAAGAGAGATGAGAAGAAAGAGAGGAAAAAAATGGGCGTACACCTTTCTGATAATTTGCAACATAGCACACACTACAGAAATACTATAGTAGTAATCAGTTGGACATGCAACCTCTGAATTGCAGGGATGCAAATTGCTGTGACTATTGCTGGTCCCGGGCTATTTCTGGAAGACAAAACATTTCTGAAATTATTCTGAACATTTCTTCTGCCTCTGAGACGCTCAAAAGTCTGTACTCATCCAACTGAATTCAGTACACACTGAAGCACTCAAATCAGTATTTTCCTACTTTTAGGCTGCCACTAGAGAAAATAGAGTCAGATGGATACATCCAGGAAGTAATTCAGCTCACCTCAGACTTAAACTGTCATTTTAAAGGTCTTGATATTTCTTTAGATAGGAGGTTGGATTAAACCATTCTAGGCTGTTTGGTTGTTTGGTTTTTGCTTGGTTGAGGGCGGGTTTTTGGGCTTGGTTTCTTTTATTTTTTTGGCTGTCTGCAGTCTGGATAAGCACTGTTACTGAGGAAACACTTTGGTACACATTTGCTTCCAGATTTTTTCATAACTTAAAGTCTTAGACACTCTGTAGGCACAGAGAAGTTAAAATATCAGCACTGCCTAAGGAGCAAACAATTGCAATATAATGGAGAAAGGCTAAAAAGGGGCTGGTTGTTCATCAAAGGAGGTTGTATTAGCAACAAACCTTGCAAAACAATACTATATGCAAACATTTTGCCTCACAGTCATATCTCCTTACCCAAGCATGATAGATAAGAAACCATCATTCCTTATCACGGTCACAGCATTTTTCTCTTCTCACAACCTGTTCCTTTGTCATTCATACTTCCTAGTGTAAGCTGTCTCTTAAATTGTGCTTAAGACTGCCCACAATGATCCTAAATTATTTGACCTGGAGAAGGATGAGCTGTCTTCGAAACTGCTAATGATTTTGTAAACACTTTTATGTTATTTGCTTGAAGGTGGAACTATGTGACTTCAGCTTTAAAGCCATTTGCTCCTGAGAAATTAAAATAATGCACCTAAAGGGCCTCTTCATTAAAGAACTGGAGAGTAAAAGCTCCATTTAAGTGACATGTTTGACTCTCCCTCTCTTTTGTTGCTGATCTCTTCCCAGCTCCCACTGTTTATTCTACTAAATATGGTATAGATATAAACCCATATTCCACTCCATAGGCTTTTTCTAAGATTTCCACATGCAGCAGGAGGTAAACAGGAGAGTCAGATAAAAAGGATTACAATAGGATATTATTTATGCATTAGAATATGTGGAAGAACAGGGGAACAAGAAGAATGCACTTAAAAGAAATGAAAATTGAGCTTGACAAGAAATACATGATTCTTTAAATGCTTTTGCCATTCTAAATGTTGGCGATAAGCTCATTATTTATGAGAATATGTGGAAGAACAGGGGAACAAGAAGAATGCACTTAAAAGAAATGAAAATTGAGCTTGACAAGAAATACATGATTCTTTAAATGCTTTTGCCATTCTAAATGTTGGCGATAAGCTCCCCTTTCAAAGAAAAATGATACTTAGAAACATTTTTCTTTCACAATAAAATAAAATAACCTGTGGGAGGTGAAAAGTTATTGTGGAAAAGCAGAACTCAGAGTTTCTGAGACACTATCCCACTCAGGCGAGGAAGAGGAAAGGGATTTATGATACACTAGGTGGGGGGAAGCATGTAGAAGATTCATCACACAAATATCATAGAATCATAGAATGATTTGTGTTGGAAGGGACCTTTAAAGGTCATCTAGACCAAATAGTGTAGTTTCCACAATGGTGTTCCACAGCTTTCATGATTTCATGCAAAATGCTTCTGTCCTCTTCCCAAGGCGCTATGTCTCCACGTTATGCCCTTACAATCTAGTTTGCCAACCTAAGTTGACACTTGAAGTTATAAAACAGGATATTCAAAAGTGAAGAGCAAGAAAGAGGGTCTTCATTTTATGTGCTCTTACTTTTGTTTTACTTTATTCAATTCTAATACCTCAGACTTTCCCAGTTAGCCAAATCCTCTCCATGGCTTCAAGGAGAGCCTTTTGCTGCCTCCCCAGGTTGCATATAATTGTTTTCATCTTTTCTAAGCCATGCAGTACCAAGATGAAAACCACTCAGTGTTGCCTTTTTTTGCAAAACTGTGTTCAAAAAGTCCTATACAAAGCACAGTTTATTGGCAAATGAACAGTTTCTGAAAATTCTACTTTTTAAAATTTTTCTAAATATTATCAATTGTTCCATTTACAGCAAAAAAGTGCTCAGATCCTGGAAGAGGAGTACTGAAGTGAGTAAAACCCACAGTCTGACAAAAACAGAACTGTTTTTCCAACAGAACAAAATAAGATTGTTTTTCTTCTAGGATGGATTATAAAGAGGTTGTTGTTGGGCTTGCTAGCATTCAGAATACGTTGAAGCACACATATGCTTGTTTGGAAGATGAGCTTAGCTGTCTGTGGTTTTTCCACTTGCCTCTACCTACTTCATCTGTCTTTGTAGAATTGTCACTCCGCTTTCTCCGAGGCTGCTCAGGACTCTTCCTCCAAGAGCCCTGGTGCCACTTGCGGATTTCCTAAGAAGCTACAGAGAGCCAGGCAGAGGCACCCACTTGCTTCAGGGTCTTCCTGGGATCCCACAGTTCAGGTAGGGGTATGCAAAGCTAGAAAAGCTTTAAACAAAAATTCCACCTATTTGCATCTCTAAGTGAGTTTGGAAACCTGATTGCACGTTACAGGAGAAGAGAGGCTTGATCTCAGATGGCTTGACTCCTTCTCCAGTATCCTCCTCACTGCAATACAGCTCTTCTGAGCTCAGTAACATCTCTGAGGAGACTTCAAATCTTAAGGTCTTAAATGCATTACAACTTTCTTCTGGTTAGGTATTGTTACATATTATTTTGTGCTGTTATTATTCCTGCAAAATGGCTTTGGCACTCTGTTGGCCTGACTTCAAGGATTCCTGCTGTTCATTGGGGTGCAGAAGCCAGTAGCTGTATATCTTTGCCTTGCCTGATCCATAAAAGTATGCATCATAATACCACATTAGCAGAAGACAGGTCAGAATATTT
Source organism: Aptenodytes forsteri (assembly GCF_000699145.1). Lineage (NCBI taxonomy): Eukaryota > Metazoa > Chordata > Aves > Sphenisciformes > Spheniscidae > Aptenodytes > Aptenodytes forsteri. The sequence goes on from NW_008794414.1 coordinate 767,632, forward strand.
TGATAAGGAAGGTAACTAAGTGAGTTTCTTAAATAAGTAATGGCTTGTGTTGTTTCCCCCTATTGGCTATACATGGTATGGGTGTGCTCTGTCATAGAAAGTGCCATCTGAAAATTAGAAATGGACATAAATAACTAGTGTTATTTATCTGCCTGGAACTGCAGTTATGAGGCAGCATATAGGACTAGTACAGTTACTAAGAGAATGTGGAGCAATTAATGTTTAAGTAATGTCTACTGAAATTAATTATCACACAATTTAAAAATTATTTTTATGGATTGATCCACTTTATGTATGAGTTGAAACTTCTTCAGAGTAAAGATGAGCTTTACAATTAAAATTCAGCCACATTAAGAATCAAAGTTTCTTATTTTATGGAACTTCTAGAGAATCAATTTTTTGAAACATAGGGCTGCTCTGCTCCCTCCTCTTTTTTTTTTTCTTTTATTTAGCAGAGATGAGATTTTTCAAAGTCAGACATATATCTGATTTTGATACCTTCATGTCCTTCTTGAATCTAAAATTCTGGTGTGGGAATTCTGGTCTCTGTGGGGGAAAACTGTCTTCATTTTCCCTGGGGTTCAGATTTCATATGATGTCTTCTGCCATGATGGAGCTTTTCAATATAAACAAGTAAATGCCTTGTTAAGTAAATGAAGGAGAAGTTAACCAATTATAAAAACTCTATTGCCAGCATTAAATTTTTTTTTTTTATTTTATTTCAGTATTAGATTACATATGAGAAGCTTATTAAAAGAACATTACATTTGCAAAGTCAATTTCTGGAAAGTTGCTCAGTGCCAGGACGAGGGCTGCATAAACAGATTCAGTTATAAGTAACACTATGTTTTAATGCTGCTTTAACTGAGAAATGTTTATAACTGTTGGAATTCCAAGTCCAGTACAATCTTGTTTTATGCAGGCCTATTTCTCTATAGAGGAAACTTTAAAATCTCAAGAATTATTCAAGTACTTACTGTTTCTAGCCTGAATTTAAACACTTTCCCAGAGTGATGGCTATGCCTCAGTTCCTTGACAAAAAAATGATAATGCCATTTTTTACTGTAATTTTCCTTTCTCTTGTACATGGTTTATTGAAATTGCAAACTGTGTGGCAAGGACTGTATTTTATTGGGTAGGTGCAGACTGTCTAGTAAAGTGGTACCCATAATTTGGGAGACACTTCTCGGTACTGTGATAATATAAGTGAATGAATAAAAAGCAACTTGTTACAGCAGCACAATTTTTCAAGATAAGAAAAACATGTCTTGGACCTCAAGAACTATGCTCCAATTCATACAGCTATGTGGCACATGTTTAAGGATCTTACGACTTTTTAATGACTTTCCTAGAAGTCACTAGGTACACAACAAACCTGAAGGTCTACTTACTGCATAAATGGACAAGGGTGCCATCAACATTTGCTGTTAAGAGTATTATAAAGTCTACTTCTGTGTGAAATCTCATAAAACAGAGACTTAATCAAAGCAAGTGTAGTAAACAACCATTAATTATTTTAATTTTGTTGGAAATATTTCAAAAGCCAGTAATGATAAAGTACATGTCTTTTTATGATAAAATAAATTGTTGGATATTTTGCTGTATTTCTCTGCATTTACTTTTGTTACAAATAGGATTTCCATGCAAAACATAAAAACAAATTAAAATCCAGGACAGATTCAATGAGCAATTTAATTATCAATGTTCTGTTCAGCTAATTGTTTCATTGAGACAACGTGCTTGGTAAGAGGAGACTGCGAACAAATGAGTACACAAATAGCAGTGTAAATACATTCTACCAGATCAGCACCTTGCCCAGATTTTTGGCAGTTAACTCAGATTTTACTCAGAGTAGATCCTTTTGCAAAACCTGAGAACCAGAATTAGGCCTGAAACATGTCTCTGAAAATTCCGAAAGGGAAATATTTGTGTTTAATGGACATTTTTGAAATGTTTGTAACACTACTTTTTCTAGAAGAGTCCAGAGGAAGAAGATAATGACCTGAGAACTTGCCTAGAAATAGGGTCTTTCAAGGTCATTTCTCTTTGCACAGTGTCTGAACGAGGATGTGAAGCACCTGAATGGGTCAGGTCCCTGGTCCTTTCTGGGCACATGCCTGCAGACCTAGCTCCTGGCTGGTTTGAGCAGGTAAACAAGCAAGCAAGGACAGTGCTCAAGAGTTAAGGTATATTTCCTGAGCCGCTCTGTGTCTGACAAAATACAGAGTCTGACAAAACCTGTTTGAGGGCATTAGCAGATGGGAGCCTATAAACCATCACTGGAACTGTTTGACCTAATTCTGCCACCAGATGAAAGAACCAAACAAAAGAACAAACTTCCTCTGAGATTGCTCCATTGAAAGCACCAGAGAGATACAATGGATACGCTTCTCGGGGAGAACCGGAGTCCTGATAAGGCTAGGAGGACCTGCGTGATAGAGAAGGAATCCTTCAGCATTTTTACAATATGAGAAGTGTTGATTTCTTAAGAGTAATATCTCCTGAGAAAGACTTGTCAGTAACCAATTTTCTGCTTGGTAAAAAGAACAGGAAAAGTTTGAAATTGGCAAAATATCCCATCTGAATTATTTATAAAGGTTTTTTTTTGTTGTTAAAAAGCAAGCTTTAATTCACACTTTAGACAACTCAAAGGAGAAAGAAAACAATATAAAAATCCAAATGATTTTTTTTTAAATACACAGGAAAACACTTTCACTGATATGACTCAGTAGGGTGGGGTTTCTTTTGTTTTTGTTCTGCAGAAATACTGAGTATTCTTCTTTATTTTATCCCTAATGATCTTGGAAAAACATTTGGCCTTATGAATTCTCACAGGATCAGAAAATTCCTTGTCCTAGAAGCCTGCAGATTAGAAGACAGACAGGTTGAGGATGCTCTGTGAGAGGAGGCAGTGATATTTTTCAGTGTCAGAGTTTATTTGTAACAAGGCAGTAGATATGATAACGGTTGTACTTATTGGGCTTTCAGGCAGAGAGATAGATGTAGATAGATACAGGTAGTTATCACATTATTTCCCAACTTTTACAAAAATGGGATCTATTTTATAGAGCTTACTGTACAAATAACACAGAGAAAATATGGTTCGTACCCTGAAGAATTGGGACATTCGTTTCAAAACACACTGAACAGGAAATTTTACATAAAGTAGCTCCAAGAGTTCAATCTCAAAGCAGCCTTAAGTGTTTTTGTTTGCTTGTTTGCACATATTATTGGAAGGGAGGTTTTCATCATCATCTTCTCTCTTAGGCTGGCAGTCACTGACAAAGCTTCATGGAAGGGTTTGTTAGGGGGGATTTGCCTCACGGGGATGCATGCTGGTAAGAAAACAAGGGAATGAGTACATACAGGGTTGCACAGCCCTAATTCCTCAATCCTAAAACTAAAAAAAAGGACTGAAACAAGATATTTTTCTAGGAAGGGGAGAGGAGAGAAGAAGGCAGGACATGGGGCACACTGCATAGCTGCTAACAGAGGAAGCTATTTAGAAGCCAGAAAGCTATTTTTATTCTTCTGCTCCTCCTCCACTCTTTACTGGAGCAGCTTTTCATACAACTGTTTTCTTGAACTATAAAATCCCATACTCTTCTTATCCCCAAGAACATTATTTAATCAACTCTTTACAGCAACAAACGCATTCATTCCTTCAGTATAATTCAAACAGACATTTTGTAATCCAAAACACATACGAATAACGCTGCCTGTTCCCTTGCATTCAGGAGTCATCTTTTGTGTAATTATGAAGAAAAACTGCTGGAAACAAATTGAAAAATGTAATAACTGGTTTGCTGCCCATGATTTACATGAAGGGTACCCTGACAGCACAACAGCATTACTAATTATGATGATCCAAATCAAATTCCCTTTGAGGCTGGTCTCCATCTCACTGCACCCAACAGTAAGAGAGATATCTAAGAAAATCACCTATTACTTGTCACTTCAGAGCAACTGCAGCTAGCATCCCACATTGGGCTAGTGGTATCTCTCTGACAACCTCCCAGACTACACAAATTGTTGGTGAGCACCACGTTAATTCAGCCTGTCATCAGCTCTCCATTCTACTACTGCAATTCGAAAAGATGGAGTACCTGTGATCTCTTACAGGAAAACACTACTCTGGGAAAACATCTCTCCAGGTAGATGTTACAAACTACCATGCAGTCTCCTTTCTAGATCTGCCGTGATTGACAGGTGCTGTGGCAAGCGTGCGGGAGCCCTCCTGGCTCCAGTGAAATTGAGCCTCCCTACCAATGCGCACACCCGAAATGTGGCAGCAAAGCTTGGGCTGGCACAGGGATGCAATTCAAAACTGTCAGGCCTGTTGTCAAGGCAGGGAGAGCAGACATTGTCTCTCGGGACCATTTTCTTCTCAGATTTCTTACTCCAGCTTGTCCTCTGGAGTGCTGCAGAACATATCCTTTAACCACTGTCCCTCAACATACACACTTTAGGCTCGATTCTCAAGCTTTTATTTAGGAATACTATTCACAGAAGAATGTCTTTTTAAAGAATAAAGGTTGCAAGATTGGGCCCAAGATGCTTCTTATGTAGGGGATTGCTAAGCACGCACAGCACTGCAAGCGCATTTGCCAGCAGACCATCGTGGACTCAGGGTATGCTCATGCCAAAGTGGCACAAAATTACCATTATTCTAGAAGAAGACGACTTTTTTTCCCAGGTTATTTCATATCCATACATTTGTTCATATCTATGCAATGCAAAGTAACAGGATGACTAGCATTTGAGGAAAAATACACTATTTTCAGATCAGATACCAGCTGTCAAGTTAGATAGAGAATACTGCATCAGAAATTTTACAGCCCAGTTCACAAAAATTTTATGTGTGCGTAATTCATGTTTTTGTGTGAAATAGTTGTTTGAATATGCCATGCACGGCGTGCCCAATAATTAAATGGATAAAGACCAGTCAAGGATTGTCTTGGGTCAGAGAATGGTCAAATGCATTCTAAAAAGAAGAAATACATGATGATTAAACACTCCTTATTGCACTGTCGAAAATGTGTATGCAAGTTCTTAAATGGGATTTAACTGGATTTCTCTTATTTATTAAAAAACAAGCCACACACACATAAAGAGTTTTTATTTTTTTTAATTTCATTGAGTGCCCCAGAGAGAAGTGAAATGGAACAACTGACAGAAAAGTTAATCAATTTTAAGACGCTCAGATTTTAGGACCAGATCTTTTGTTTCTCCCTTGTTGTCTCTGGGATTCTCCCAGTCAAAGACCCTCACCTAACAAGCTTCTTCATTAAGCCCCGTTTCTCCCATGTTGTCTCTGGGATTCTCCCAAAGACCCTCACCTAACAAGCTTCTTCATTAAGCCCCAAACACAGTCTAAACTCCGTGGCAAGTTTTAGGAAGCTGTTGTTTAAGGTAGGCCATAGTTATTTCTTAGTCAAACTGATAAAGAAGCGGCTGGCACAAAAACAAAGATGCCAACCTCAGAAAACCTCAGTCACTTTCAGTTTTTTTTGGTGAAAAGACATTCACGTTGTAACATACTAATATGCAACAGGCTCTGATCCAGGAAATTATATAGTACTGCCACTGACCTCCAAGGTTAGGTGAGTCCTTGAATTCACATCGCAAATAGGTTGAACTTAATATCACAAAGACATTTTGAATGCAGTGGACAGGAAGTAAATTAATAATAGAGATTTTATGCTGAATGTGATCTTTTTACTATAACCATAGCATACACTCAGAGCTACAATAAAAATGCTGTACCAACCTATTTTTTTTCATTTGCAACGGAATAATATTAATCTCATCTGAAAAGTAATGGTTCAAACAAAACTGACTGTAGTGCAAGCAGTCAGCATTTTCAAGTCTAACAGTTCCCAGAAGCACTGTATTTTGGAGGCAGTTTTTGTAGAATAAGATAAAAAATGCAGAGATATCTTCTGAGTTCTGATAAAGGTAGGGCTAACAGATTTTGTGGGTGTTGATCACCAACCAGCTCAGCTACACTGAAGATAAAACTGCAAACTTGCATTCAAGGAAACTTGAAACTGACATCTCAAAAAGCCAGTCAACTTCTTAGGCATCAATATGCCTATGTGCATTTTAATTTCAGTCCCTCCAGCATGCAAATACCAGTTTACTAGACTTGTTTAAGCCTCTGTGTCACTGCCATGGGCCAGCCTTTGTCCCCCAGGAACCTTGCTTTTGGCCCAATACCCTTGAATTTTCAGTCAGCTGCTCAGAAAATTCACCCTGCCATTCAACCCTCAGTTATGCAATTAAGAAACATCAAAACGATTAGAAAATAGTGTATGAAAGACTAAAGGAAACGTATATCTGGGAAAAGAAAATATATGCCCTTTATTGTAATGTTAAGGTTGTATATCCATAATGACATTTTTTGCTTTTTTAAAGTTTATTTTTAATTTCAGTAGCTGAACAAGACAGACAACTGGCAATTTATTAATTTATTCTTGATAGAGATAACTCAGCTCACACAGTCTCAATGTGTAAATGGAGGCAGCTACGTGCTTAAACCTGCTGAGCACTGAGAATTGTGGGTCCAGTCTGGCAAAACACATTGTTTTACACTGGGAGAGGAGGCCTACTAACTTCTGTGAGAATATGCGTATGTTTAAAGTACTTTCCTGGAGAGCAGTCATAGTGCTTAACATCTTACAGGAGTGGCATGCTCTTCTCTTCAGGAAGAGAATGACAGGCAAAAGCTTCTTCATATGAATCTTAATATTAGCTGGTGTCAAATGGGAGCAGCCCCACTGACATTTTTTTTACCAGATGAGGGACTAGCTCATTGCATCAGCCCACTTGATGCTAAAAATCTACCCATCGCTAAACTCAGTTAATTGAATGCAGAATACTCTGCATTTTCTCTCTCCTTTTTCCTTTCTTCTCTTTTTTTTTTTTTTTTGGCAAAGTGCCCTTATTATTTTGTATCCTAAAGCATTAGAGGCTAATAAAGAGAGCAAATGGAGAAGGAGATGGAAAAGGAGTTTGTTTGTACTTCACTCTCCATTGGCCCATTATGTTTAAATCCATTATGTAGTTTACCTGATGCTGTGTTCAGAGCAACTGAATGCTGTAGTTCTTTGTAATACTGACATTTTCTTAACACAATTGAAATTTAAACCCTTTATTAGTCCAGAGAAGGCTGAGCACGAAACAATAGTAGCTCTGGGAGAGTAATTATTTCTGTTCCATTGTCTGGGATTTTAGAGCTTTTGATTAGTTACACTATACAGTACCCAACAGCTAACCAGCCTCACCATGGTTAACAATACACGAGATTTTCCCTGTCCCAGCAGCACTCCAAGTACTCCTGAAATGTTGGCTCTGTCTTCAATCTTGTTATTCACAAATACCTCTAATTTTCTGGGGTGTGTGTGAAAACTACTGTACTGCCAGCAGCATAGAACACCATGCGGCAGGCTCTGTTGGGAAGGGATCTCTGTAAAATGGATGCATGAAGCTGTGGGTTGTAAGCCATTAAGCTTTCTCAGTACGCTTCTAATGAGCTTATGATAGCCTCACAAAATGACTGTTTTTACTGCAGCCTAGTAAATTACAGTATGTACAAATTAAATCAGTGGGACCCAATGTAAGCTGTTCCTCATCAGGTTCAACACTTCTTTTAAGAAGTGAAAAATTATGACATACTAGAGCAGCTATATGTTTCAGTCATGCCATATGCTGAAAGTGTAGTGTACTTAGCTAATTTCTACAATTATCTGTATAACACTTCTCATTGTGTCCCGCAGAAACCAAGTAGTTCCTCTCTCGTGCTGTTCTTTCATGTTTGAAAATCGGTGTTGTAATGCATGTGAATAATAAATTTGTCTCAGCTGTTAAAAGTTAAACGCCAACAAAATAGCTCTCTGAGGCCTTGATCCTTCTCCCATGGAGGCCAGTGGCAAAATCCTAACTGATTTTTTTCGATCACTTGTAACCTTCTGCGTCACATTAAAACTACTTTTCACATATTACCTCCTTGGCAGTCACAGGCCACCATTAAAAATGCTCATAGATGTTAGTTCTACATCTTCACATATTGCCTCAATTCTTTCCTCCACCAGTTTTATTTTGGTGTGAGCTGAGCAGATTAGTTCCTGGTGTTCATCACTCCAAGTGACACCACTATGAAAGAAACCTTTTGGGGAACTGGTGTATATATTAAATGAAAACATGCCTCTCTCTCTCTCTTTCTTTCCCCAGCTTTCTCTCTACTTCTCTTTTAATACTATGGCATCTGAACAATATTAATTACAGTTTGCTAAACAGTCTGAACTGTTTTAAAATTGCTACTTAAGCACCACTGGAACTGGAATTGACTTGGCCCTGCTGAACCCAGTAAGGTCACACCAATTGACTTCACCTGAAGACAGCTTTGTGTATATTTTTAACTGAGCAGTCCATGGCATCAAGATGTAAATTCCTCAGAAAGTGTCTTAAGGTAAGTGATGACATTAATACTCTATAAACATGATGTACGGTTGTTGAGACTGTGCAGAACGCATTCTGCAAGATGACTTTTACTACAGGGGCTTGAGGCTGGGCAATAACCACCAGACGTCTGCAGGAGGTGGTACAGTGCAGACAAGTTGGTGATTCAGAAATATTTTCCAAAGGGTGACCCTCAGAAGCATTTCCCAGGCCCTGGGGCTGGGTCTGTGCTTCAGCTCTGTCCCAGTGTACACAGGGAGGCAGACTGGTTGCAGGGCTTCTCGCTGCTTCCCCCTTCAACACCATGCTCTGGTTTCAGAGGGGTCTTCCATCTGGTCACTCCTTGGCACTCCCAGCTCTGCTGCAGTTTAGCTGGACGGCTGCGTATGGACAGGGCAGAGGGAAACTAGGTGAGTGTCTAACAGAAGCCTCATCCTCAGGAATTCCTCTGTGTGTGCCTGGATTCCTACTGAAGATTATAAAAATCAGCAAATACCCCCAAAGCAAAACATTTTATGGGTATTGACAACCATTTTTAATGACAGCGTGAGGTGATGTGGTTGTGGAACAAGGGCAGCATTAGCAACTTCATGCATCTGGCAGGCACTAACAGATCCCTTACCTACCTGAAGTCATGAAATTTCAACACTCATAAAGAGAATAATGCTTTTTGCCTTCCAGTTTTCATCTTCTGCTTCTCATTTTCAAGCTTTCCCTAAAATCTCCAGAGTTAGAACTCACCTTTAAAAAGCTGACATATTCACACAGTCTTCTTATTCAAGCATCAAGAAAACCACCAAACATCACAAGTTACACAAACTATCCTTAAACCTGTCTGAAATGAAAATCAAAATACATTGAAAAGAGAGAGCAACTAGACTGTGAATGGTTAACTAAAGCAATACTGACTGTAATGAAAGGGAAAGATAAAATGGTTGCTACATTGCCACGTCCCTGCAATACTCAAAATTAAAACATGCATGCCAAGCTGGAAATCTGTTAAGAAGACCATTTCATTCTGTAAACAAAAAAACGCCAAACTAATTATAATAATATATAAAAGCTAAATTAACTAGTGAAATGAGGAGGAACTTCAGGTGATTTTATGAGCAGTTAGGAAAACTTGGCCTAATATCACTTCCCCCTCCTATTGAAATGACAGCACTTTTGAGCAACTGTATTGCAGATGGCAGCAGTATTTGGAGCAGCATTCTAGCATCCACAGTATTAAGCCAGTAGGATATGTTAGGTTTGTTCATTTTTCATCTACATATTGATCTGAATACAAGTAACATTAACATATCGACTACTGCATGACTATTTTATGTATTTATGCAAACACACTTATACACTTATATGCAGAAAATAAGGTAGTTTCTTTCCTCATTTTGTTCATATATATGTCAACCTCTCCAATACTGGGCTGTGCCTGCCATTAATTGACCTCTGAGAGATCCTGTCCACCACGACATATAATAGGATGTTATGTAGTTATAAACAGATAATTCAGCCTGCCCACCTGCCTTCCTTCCTTTTCCTTCCTTCCTTCCTCTTCCTTCCTTCCTTCCTTCCTTCCACAACATCAGCTGTGTTTTAAAACCTGGCATTGTATACCATGCATATGTGAAACATCAGAGGTGATTAGTACAGACAGGAGATCGGAAAACCATGAAGCACTTTTGAAACCCTGATAGGAAGTGACTCTTCCTGGTTGTTGATTTATTGATGCTGACAACATTAGTCTTTTTCTCTTTTTTAAAAAACTGAAAGTACATTGGTACCTGGAAAAATACTGAAGCCAAGTAAATAATGGAAAAAAAAACCCACCTCTGTAGGATTGAATGTCCCTGCTCCTGAAAGAACCTGCATGTGTAGCTTAAAAAAAAAAAAAAAAAAAAAAACAGAAAAAAGAAAAGGTTAAAAATGAAAGGCTTTCAGAGATGCTTCTTTATAAACATCCAATATAATTTTCAGATGCTTACAAAGATCCAGCCCAGAAGCTATTTTGTTTCTTTAGAACCAGAGCCAGTATTATTCAACCTCTGTCAAGTCAAGGTCTGGGAATAACACCACCTTTTCAAAAGCTGTCTTCCAATAACCATACACCAATAAACTGACTAATGAGGGCATTTGACTTTAAAGTGTCCGGAGAAGGCTGAACATATGAAGTAGTAATTTTAAAGGTGAAAGTTTCTTAGATATTTTCTTTTAAAGGGCATAAGATAATTGCCTTTTTTTTACTAGCCCTTTAAAAATCACTTGCAGACCTGTTTTAAGTCCTCTTAGCACACAAAAAGATGTAACTAATGTGTCAGTGGATAGTGAAAGCCATCAAGAAACCAGAAGATTTCCACACCCTCCGTTTACTCTGGGAACCAAGTGCATTCCTGACAACAACAAAGACAGAAAAATTATGTTATTTTAACCTATAAAAAAGACTAAGAAGGAATGTTGTGGATTAAAGGTTTAAAGGAAAAAAATAAAATAAAATGGACACCCCAAGCTTTCATAGTATTTAAGCCAAGCATATGATTTTTGAGCACTTAAACTTGTTCGCAGACAGAAAAGCTTAGAAGCATGTATGTTTTCAAAGGGACTTGCTCTGGCTTCACACTGATGACCACACACGCCTTCCCCCTATTTCAGCTCTGGTGGGCTTGGAGCTTTAGGCTATGACTACACCAGCAAATTATGGAGTTCCTGAACACTGGAGTGCAGTGAATATTGCTGAATTTTTAGAGTCCTGGCACTGTTTTGGCCCTGGTCAACTGAGCAGTCCCTCAAACACATCCCAGGCACATCCTGGGAGTTAGCATGTTCAGGGCAGCTTGCGTGCACCCTGCCCTGCATAGCAAGAGATTTGCACAGTGTGGAGGTAAGCCTTTGAATAGGCAGGCCTTTGAACAGTACAGAGGCAGCCAGCTGGCCTCCTTAAGTAAAAAATATTTGATTTAGTAGCACAGACAGACACTGTGAATAGCTGCCATGTACTCAGGCTTGAATGCAGCACCAGTTCACCAGCTCTTTGGAGCTCATGTGTCTTATGCGTAGAAGAACTGTAAGAGACATCATAGCGAAGTATATTGTCTGTCTAGGTTTCCATGATACTTTCCATAAGGCATTTCTAATGATAATAAAAATGTCACCTTTTTATGTTCAGGTATCTGATGAACATGACCAGATACTTAGCATAGCCGAGGAACCCAGCTAAGGCCATGTTTACTCAAGCACATATATATCCTTTATGTAGTTATTGTAATATAGCCTGATTCTGCGGACAGCTACAGCAGCAAAGCTCTACAGCTCTCCTGATTCTTCCAAAATATTTTCCCTAAAGGTGAAAGCCAAGAGAAATTTCTGGTGTGTTTTCTACCTTGCTGCTAAAGAATCCAGAAAAAATTCCACTGAAATCAGTGGCTGAATTCCAGTTGTCTCCACCAGGTCGATGATTTTGCACACACAGCCAAAGCCGCTGAGAGAGCCAGATTCTCAGCTGGTGTCCATTGACTTCCATGGAGATAGGCCAGGTCACATCGGCTGGGGATTTTGCCAGAGATGTTGACAAAAAGGCGCAGATGAAAAGAGTCAGCTATGCGAGGCTTATAGTTAACTTGGCACATCTAAAAGTAGCTGAAGCACCACTACAAGTAATACATTTACTGCAAAGTACAACAGGGAAAGAAAGTATATTTGGATGATTAACGTTTCTAACCCTCTTAGAAACCATAATGATACATCAGGCTGAGATTTCCCCATGTGGAAGCCATGGTGAGGATGACTTAGTTCTGTCCTAAAAGGCTGTCTTTACATTGCCCCCTTTCTTTCTGCTCTAAGATTAATAACCATAGCAGCCAAACCAAGCAAGCCACATGATGTTTGAGAGAAACCACACTTTCAACAGCACAGTAGACCACTTCAGTGATAAGAACTTCATGTCCCAAACTATGGCTTACGACTTCTTGTTGGCTGCTGGAGAGCAGGGCAGGGCCCAGGGGCTCCCTGCCTGCCTTTATGCCGAGAGCTCCATCTGCAGAGCTCCTGCGTACACCATTTCTCTGTGTTCAGCCTAACAAAGGAAGCCTTGAAATGAAGTAAGACAAAACCCATGGACAAAATAGGTGGTCAGGTGAACATGCAGGTGAACAGCTCGTGTAGGCTTGAGTCAACTGCCTTCATCCCAACCCTGATTCCTCATTGATGTTTCCGGTAAGATGGGTAGTGATGCTATCATGAGACCTAATGCTTCAGCTCTTTTGTATCAGCTACTTACTCTTTTCCCTCTAAAATGACTGCTATACAAAACATATCAATGAATATCAGAAAAGATCTGATAGTCTATAATGAATTATGTCCAGGGAAAAAAATCCTAAATTTTTGAGAAAAAAATATAATTTTACACTAGGTGACAAATAGGGTAAAAAGTGCAGTAAGATTTTATATTGAATGTACATATGAACCTGACTATTGTATAAAATTTCCCAAACCATAAGCATACATGTATCTTCTGATTTTGCATTGATACTTTTCAAATGAAGACAAACTGAAAATTGCACAGGATAAAACCAGTCATACTATAGAGCATATGACAGCCTACGCGTTGGGAGTTGGAAGGGAACTTCTCTGAAAGTAAAAACTGACTGCGGCATAATTTCTGGAAGTTTCTGGTGAGACAGCTGATACTAACAACTGTTGGAAACACAATACCGGAGAGAATGGATATTGGTCTTATCCAACGAGGTATGCACCTTGGTCTTGAGAAGCTTAATGTAAAGAAAAAATATGTGCTTGCACTGCTTTGTCTTTTATCAGTGAAATTGTGGTTGTTAATAATGTAACCATTTAATATATTGCTCTATTTATTACTGCATTTTTAATGAAGCATAAATCATTAAAATTATCCTTCAGTGCAAACAGAGAGGAAGGACTTGGAAGTGCCATGCCATGTGATCCATGGGACTGGGCTGAGGCATCTACTCCCCTCTCCTTTTCCACTCCTTACGTATCTGATGCTTCTTATGGATTAAGTGGAGTTCCTGCAATAAACAAAAAGTAACTATATATATAAAGTTTATTGTGCCTCTGCTACAAATTACAGTTGGAGATAGGCTAGTCCTGTTAAAAATACAAGTAGTGCTTTATCGTGTTAAACCTTCAACACCCTCAAAGAGCTAATAAATAGAATATTAGTACTAAGTCTATTTAAACCCCTCCTGCTCCCTTCATGCCCTGTGTGCTATGATGTGCTACTTAGGCTTTAATGCAGGTCTTTCACAGACATTTCCCCCTTTGTGTCTGCTCTTCCCAAAGTTGCATTAAAGCTGCGTCATTATGAACTGTATGACAGTTCATGACACATAGAATCTATCTGCTGCTTCTCTCCACCAGACAGCCAAAGAAGGAATCAGGAGCCACAAGCATGTATTTGAAGTGTACCCTTGGATAATGGTTCGGGATCATTCTTGAACTCAGCATCCTGTAAATATGCAACACTTCTGAAAGTGTGTACTCATCATTTTAGGCAGCCAAAAAATTCCTGTGCTCGGTTTAAGGACGTGTTTTGTTCAAGGTCACATCAGCCATTGGTTGTAGAATGTATCAGAAGTCAAAAAAGCAGTGAACTTGACTTTGTAGATTTCAATATGGGCTATATAAATTTTTTATTTTTTTGTGTTTGCTCTCCAAAGATACTTGTATAAATCTCCACAGTGATTTGTACAGATGAAATATTCTCTGTGTATAATATTTTTGATGGAACCACTCCCCCAGCTACTTCAGCTTGACTTTAGTTATAACCTTTCTCCATTGTGTTGTTGACTTAATTTGAAAACCAATTAATTTTTTAAAAAGTGAATATCAAATCTCACTAGAAGAGAAAGTCACTCCCAAAAAAACATTGGTCTCCACTACTGTCAAATGTCTTCGGAAAATATGCTGTTCTGAGTCCTCTTAGTTTAACAATAATCATATAGTAGCTACTTACAATCAAAGCTGAAAGAATAAACAGAAATATCGATCCTTCCAAACCTTTCTCTCTGATCTTTTTTTTTTAATGATTATAGGACAAGGGGTAATGGTTTTCAACTAAAAGAGGGTAGATTCAGACTAGATATAAGGAAGAAATTTTTTTCAGGTTGGACGGGGCTCTGAGCAACCTGATCTAGTTGAAGATGTCCCTGCCCACGGCAGGGGGGGTGGACTAGATGGCCTTTAAAGGTCCCTTCCAACCCAAACTATCTTATGATTCTGTTCTATGATTCTATTATTATTGCTCATGAAGAATTTAATCTGTTGTTTAAATACACTGTGAAATAACCAAGCCACCCATAGTCCATGATACACATATTGCTTGTGAGCATTCTTAGTAATGTTTTATACTTTCTGAGAAATACGTAAATAAAAATATGGGCTGATGAGAACTACTGAGATCATAAAATTATTGCAGAACAACAGTCCCTCTTATCTGCAATTAAATGACATGCTACCAATCTGAAAAACCTCAGTTTTTTAACTGCAAGACAATGCTTTGTAATGGTCAAAGTATTAGGCTAAGAAGCAAGAATCACTAACTTTTCTGGACAGCTTTGAAGCTGACTCTTTCCTTTAGGAAAACACTTAGCCCCTTTATAACATTTTCCCCATATCTGATACTGATTTCCTGTTGATTTCCCAGCAGTGTAATTCCATTCACTTTAGTAGAAGGCTTCATGATTTACACTAGCATAAATGAAAATACAATCAAGTTCCTCATTTTAAAGATGGAAATCATAGTTATCATTCTCCCTTTGGGTAATGTAAGGATTAATTAGTATTAGTCTGTGCTCGTGAAGTGTTTTAAAAAAATATAGTGGTAACTATGATAAATATTATTCCTTTTGTGCTGAGAGTTCATGCTGACTTGCAAAAATGTTTCTAAGTTAGGTCAATGTAGCAGTAATTTGAGAAGGTGAAGGTCTAACTTCTTGATAATGGAGATTTACAACCTTGTGAGATTTTCCAACCTTGAAATAATATTAATTATAATAATTCATTCTTTACATCATACTCATTCCTTCTTCCTCTTTAAGGAGTTAATAATAAATCTATTTTAAACATTTGAAATACATCTGAATAAGAAATAACCCTATACCTTAAGGTAACCTCCTCTTCCTGAATTCAAAGGCAGTTTTTATTCCATTCTGGCAAAGTAGAGAGGCCTAAAATTGTGAATTATTAATGCCTGCATCCATTTTAAAGTCTCTTTAGAAAAGAGATAAAAGAGGCCTTGTTGTAAATGACCAGTAGATCTACCGTTTACATAAGATCATAACATTATTAAGTGGTAGTAATCTTATAGAGGAAAAAGAAAGCAATTAACAATTTTGAAAAGAAATAGTTAAAATAGACACAGATGTTATCAATGGATTTGCTAAGTTCCTTTAAAGAGAGAATTGTCTGTGTACACAAATTTGGAGCTGGGGTGAGTTGAGAACATGAAAACCTATCAGGATGGCACACAAAATACTGAAAATAAGGGCTTTTACTGTGAGGGATCTTTATAAGGATTTTAAACCTAACTATCCCAATTTAACATAAATCTTCCACACTGCAAGTGAATATTAGAAGTCATAAAGGACAAGACATAACAAACTTGGTGGTGTTTGAACAAGATTGCAAACAAGCCATAAACACCTGCAGATTACCTGCTCAAAATGAAACTCAGCCCAGTATGCATCATTCATCTGCCCACTTTAAATAACTTTGTACTAAGTTAAACCAATCAGAGAAGCAATATGCAACTGTACCTGAGGAACATGCTAGAAACAATGAATATTTTAATGAAAAGTCTTGTAGGAATCAGATAAACAGAAATGACAGTTTTGCGTAAAGATTTTGGAAACTATAGGACATGCTGGTAAAAAATCCAGTTCCGATATGCTCCTTTTTGTCAGCTTGTGCCCTATTATGTCCCATATGTTTATGAAAGCCACCCCTTTCTTGCATAACCAAAATACACATCTGAAAGAAATAAACTGAACTTTGATATTGTCTGGACCAATACAGAAAGTTTGTATTCAGTTATCTGGCTTTTGTCCAGCAAAGTGTCCACTGATGATCAGATAGGTGTTATTTTTTTGAGTCTGCCCTTAGGAAATGGGAACCTCACGTACCACCGCAGCTTTATATTAGTAAGGATTTTGTATATATCTCATGAGGATTTGTATCCACAAATGGATCTCAAGCCAGGAGTCATGCTCTGAGCTACGTCCTGCAAAGTTCCCAAGTTATGAGCCATTCATTGCGTGTCGGTAGAGAGCTGTAAAGGCAAATGCTGAATCCTTTCCTAGTTTCTGTCTCACTGAAAGAAGCTGGAGCACACCTGTATAGTTTTGCTTATTTCTCAGCTGAATTAAGCTAGAAAGTTGGACCTGGACTTTTTAGTAATTAAACTGGCTTACATATAAATCATCTCATTCATGTTAAGTTCATATTTTTGCAATATTTTTTAGTTTAAAAGGTCCTGCAGATGTTTTATATGCTTCATTATCTAAGGTATGTTGTAGACAAACTTATTTTAAATTTTGCAGATGTGCCTACAAAAATATGATATTGATGCATAAACACACTTCATATATAAATGAAATTGGTTCTCTCAAGCAACATTTATATGTCTATCGTGAGTGGGATTAAAGTTGGATTGAGATAGATTTCTTTCATGTACACTGATAAGCTTGGGCACTAATGCAGCCTGAACATTTAATAGAGTGCAGACAATGAAAAGATGTGCAAAACCAGTTACTGTGTGATGTCTGAACCCTGATCCAGTTCATCCAAGAAACTCCTCTGTTTGCATCCTGCCAATAAGAAACAAACAAATAACTCAGCTAATACAGTACAGCATCATGAGGAAATCAAACATCATCCCCTGCACTGTGGGAACAGATCTATAGAAGACAGACTCATGAAAGAAAGAACAAAAATTCTACCAACACTCAGAAAAGTGAATGTGGTTGATGACCCCACTGAGGATAGGCACAGGCTTTGCATTTTTTATTCCAATTTCATGGAGTATTTCTCTTACATAACTGATTTTTTCCCCTCCAAATTTAAAAACAAATATATATGACAAAAATAAAACACTGATATGTCTACATTTTATGATCTACACTTTTTTTTGCTAGGAAATGTTTAGCTGAAAAAAATATTTTAATTACAAAATATTATCATAGAGCCTCAGGAGGAAGGTAATTCACAAGTCGAACACTTTCTTTTTCTTCCATGGCCAAGTTCATCAGCCGGACTATATCACCCATGAGCCACTTTTTAAGGTTGTGAATAGAATAGTGTAGGCATCAGAACTTGTGACTACAAGTTACCTGCAGCCACTAAAATCAAGCACCTGAGATGCTGCAGTAGAGAGAAAATTCTTAAATTCTAGTGTCTCAGAGAGACAACTGTATGTCAGCAGGGAGCTTTTACTGTTAGAATCTAGGTCTGTATACCTGTAATAGCAAACTACATGGATATTTTGGAAGCTATCGACAGACCCTGTGCTGTTCTGTACTGTACTGTTGCCAGGGCTCTGCTTGTTGCTGGGAAGGCACTTACATGATTAGGTAACTGCATGTTCTTTTTTCAGGGTTGTCACATACGGATTTCATCGTGTAAGAGAGCAAACTGACCACCAGCTATGGCTGATAGGACAGGTAAGACAGAAGACAAGCAAGAGAGAATGGCAGATCTATGAAATAAGAAAAATTCAATAGAATATTGTGTTAAATCACAAAAAAAAAAAAGTATCTTTAAGAATGGGCCATAAACCTCTTCTGAGTTGCTGAATGCAATTATTCATTATTGTGGTTATTATTATCACTTACCCTGTTCTTAAGATGATAAAATTTTATTAAATGGTAGTTCAATCTTTATTAGTAGGTATTTAATTAAGTGAACAGATTTAGTGCACAGATTTTTATTAATTGACCTGTGTCAGGTAGCTATAAGGAAAAAGCAGATCTAACATACAGCTCTTTAGCTTTTAAATGTCAGCAATAGGATGATACAGCATTACAACACTTAGCAATTTTCTTATTAACTTCTATACTGAACTCTACCCTAGCACATAAATAAAACAGGAGTTACCCCTAATACATAAGAGAATTGAGTCGAACAGTATTATCAAAACGAGTAAGGATAAAAACTAAGAATAAGGAAAGAAAAAGAAGAAAAAGCAAACAAATTAAAATAACATGATACACTGATTTATATGACATGTTAATCATCTATTATTTATCCTAAGTGCTTTTTGAGTTCTCATCTAATTTCACTATAGCATCACAGATAGATTGTAGTCACCTTTTCCTGAATGTTAATAATTGATAAGCAATATTTAGCTTGCAAATAGGAAGCTGATGCATACTCTTTGGAAAGCCATGCATTGCGATGGCTTCTCCCCTTGGGTGAAATCTGCTCCATCTGCATAAAATGATTCTATAAAGCATTGAGGGCTTTGGGAAGCAAAATCCTTCCAACCAATATCTACAGTCCTCACAGCTGATCCTTAAATTTTGTTCCTGGCTTACCTTCTTCGCAGCTTTCGACACCCACTTACAGAAAAAGAGTCTTTTTTCTGTGTGCATTGCTGTTTTGGCTCATCCTTTTTGCTTCCAAGGCCCTAGACAGACACTGAACACTGTAAAGGAGAGTGTGCTGGATGTTTACACTATGATAAATTTCACTACAAGTGCCTGTGAAAAAGGATGTCCATAGCACAGCCTATTATTCTGGGAATCACACTGGAAATTTCTCATGAGGATTCTGGAGTATCTAATGAGGAGAACTTGGAGTCAACAAAGAGCTATGCAGATTCACATCAGCTGAGAGTGCACCCGGGGAGATTAGGCAATACAGGGTGAATATTCACACTGTGTAGATGTGAGCAGTACATTTTATGCTTACATTTGCCTTTACAAACTCACAGTTCCTTGACTGAACAACAAGGATGCAGTACATTATAACTTCTATGTTTCTCATGAGACAAATTTTCACATTTTTGACAAACTGGATTTCATTAATTTTCACCTTTCCACTCAGAGGTGTTTTTGTTTTCTTTGCTATCATATTCTGGGTATCAAGGAGAGTATAATTGCAAAAGTCTTTATAATGCTTTATCATGGTTACCGGCTGCTAAAGTTCTTTATAATTATATGGCTAGTTCTGTCCTGACTATATTTCAACAACTATATGGACAAAAGTCACCCCCAGGAATAAAATTTGTAATGCACCAAAACTTTCTGACTTCCCAGCTGAGCTATAACGATTTACGCTACAGAATCCCATTTGTGGTACATGTATACTAGTAAATTTTTTTGCTTGAATTCCATTTGCCATATGTGTCAATGACTACTTAGCTTTATACTTTTGCTCTCTTCTTCTAAGTCTTTTAATTCATCTGACTTATTGGCAAAAATGCATACAGATTTTGTTTATATCTCCCAGTGAAGAACAAACTCTTGATTATAAATCTTCATTTTTTTCTGTCTGTGGATTTGCCTTTAGAGCTTTCCATGTTGCCTGAGTTTTACTTGAGTCATACTTTTACTGACATTTCCTGGCGATACATAGATTAGCTGGCATATATATTAATACTATATATTTTTTGCAAAGAGGGGGAATGGTTCCCTAATTCTGAAGCAGTTGCCACAATTTGGGAAGCTTATTTTGATATTTTACTGACAGCATTGGAATGCCTACCAATTAGTCTTTCATCACAGTTGCTCCTACTAAATAGCCAGTTAGCATATTTAGTAATCATGTGTCCAAACCATTTGATTCAAAATGTTCATTGTTGCCTCCAAATATGAAAATAACGTAATTTCCCAACACTTGAACTGCTATCATAATGGACCAAAACCAGCTTAATTTAGTTGTGCAAGTGTTCCCATTCAAATCATTTTATCAGTAATGGCTGCAAATGAACCATGACATTTAGCTGTTTTCTAGTCAAGTATAATCTAGTGGAATATCTCATGTAGCTTTAGGTCTTGATATAGAATTTTCTGATCCAGTTTGTTAAGTTAATTCAGAACATACGTGCCAACCTGACAAAAGGATTTGGAGTTGATTCCTATTAATACAGATTAAAATTAGGACAGGAAATATCACCCAGGTCTGTGGAGACTCAGAATGGTTGCCAGAGGACTTAAATGCTTTCCTTTTTCCACACAGACTCTTAAAAAGTTTATTTGAGTTTTATAAAATAATTAATTAAAAAAGTTGAAAGGTAATGGTGAGAAATAATAGAGTATTCTAGGCCACATAAAAATTCTAATGACTTATTTCTGAGCAAACAATTAATAAAAGTGGTTTGTTCTTCCTTTAAATTTTATGGAGCTTAGTAAGGATGTAATTCATTGATCATGTATTTTTGGTCTCATTTATATATCAAAATACAGTGTCTGTTCTTTACAAGTTCACATATGCCAGCAATTACTACACATAATAACAACCAAAATACCATAATACGTACAATTGGATTATACAAATTTGATTAATTTTCATAAACAGATGGATGATAGAGCAGGGGAAGCCAGAACTAGTCACTGTCAAAATGACAATACAGCTTGAATCAATTTCTTCAAGAGGTATCAACTTCAATTGTAATATTAAAAGTTACTTTAACATTATTTTTATGGTCTACCATGGGATGCTTTTTTATTAGTGTCATCATGGATTATTAACAGACCAACTCTGCATGAGGAAAGCCATCCCTTTTCATGCCATTTATGCATTTCTGATATTTTACACAAAATCTATGTTAAAACAACTTTACCAAGGTTTTAAGTCGTGCCTATTTACATCAGGAAATGCCACAGTTACAGTGGCCTGAACAACCTCAGTTCAGTTCCCGGTGTTATTAATTGTCTTCATTAACATATCCCATATTTCGTTCCATGACCAACTACTATCTGAGCTTCCCACGAGACCCTTGCCCCCTTCTGTACACAGGCTGGACAGTGCTCATTTAATGAGTAAGCATTCAATATTTGTTTATTTGTCTGTTTGTTGCTCACTTTTCACTGTATGGCCCTAGGCTGAACAAACGAAACACTAAGAAATAATTATCCTTTCCCTAGGGAGCATTATTATAGCAATCCTTCCTGTACCATTGAAATACCTCACAAATATGAATCCATTTATCTGCACGAAAGCCCTGTTCAGAAGAGAGAAGTTTTGCAACAAGCAGTTTACAGATGGGAATTTGAGGCACACAAGGTTAAAGTCAACAGTTTGACTTAAATTTGGACTAATTTTTAAATGACTTGTTTTTCATAACGCATAACAATGTGTAGAACCGTACACAGCTGGTCACAGCTTCTGTCAACTTCATTCATGGGTGTGAGTATAACATAGATCTTGAAGCAAATATTTGCATTGCAGGGGTCAGATTTCTAGCATCTACATGCAGCTCCCGAGATTTCAGAAAGACAGGTCTGAAAGGGAGGTTCATACAGGGGGCAGACGATTCTCGCTTCTTGGGAGGGTGGCTGAGCAAAAGAAAGAGGCATAACTCTAGTGGAAGGTCTCCGAATGGCAGGGAGGGCTCAGCTCACCAACAGAGTGATCAACATGAAGATTGCCATGACAGGGTGAAGAACAGGGTAACATCGATGAAAGCCATAAATGGAACAGTGGCAAACTGACAACAAATGGCTCAGCACACATACCCCTAAAAACCAGACAAAAAGCACGAGATGTGTGAGAAACAGAACCGCAGTCCCAGTGCTGCAGCTACTCAAGATGGAAAAGGAATAAACATGCATGTGTATGCAGGAGAGCTTTCCAGCAAGGAGGAAAGAGGCTACCGTGTGATGTTAGGTGATCCAGACTCTCAAGGCAGAAATTTCAGAAGAATGCCAGGCAATTATGTTATTTCAATTTAATTTAAGCATTTTCTATTACAACAGATGGGTAGAGCTGTCTCATTTATGTATTTATTTTATATTGTGTTAAAAAGGTCTTGCAGGGGATCAGGAAAGTGTTATATTTACCTTGTCTTAGCTACTACACTTTGTGAAATATTCTTTTCTCATGGAAAACAGGAGAGAGAAAAAGATTACTCCTACAGTAGCCCAAATGAGCATGATTGGTTCTGGAAAATTTTCTGGAGTGTAGAGTGGAGCAGGTAGTAGCAGAGAGAAAATGGGAGACTCCAAAAAAGTGTCCTGTCCAATAAGGGAAATAGTCCCAAATTAGGTCTTAGGAGTGTCAGGTAAGAGACTTTCCTGAAAAGTCATAAGGAAGGTCTGTAGTAGGAGAGACTGGAGTTTTCCTTAAACTAAAAAGATGCTGAAGGTTAGACTTACAACACAGTATGGAAAAAAGCTATAAACACTGCAAAGACACAGTGGTTAGGAAGTTGATTTGTTTCCAAACATCTTGTTTAATCTGTCTCACCCAGTGTTTCTGTGGCTTCCTCTATTTAGTGAGTTATCTTGCTGTAGTTTGGTTGTTTTTGTTGTTCTTTAAATAAAACATTAGCTTTAGAGATTGGATGTCATTACTGTTTTTGGCATGCTTGCATCAAAAATGAGAAGAGGGGAAAGTGGTTTCACTTGGCCAAAGATGGTCCCCTGGAGCCAGCCTCAATATGATCCTCCCCAGCCTGATATGAGCAATAGCAGGCTAGAAAACTCTGCTGAAGTGCACCCTGAAGCTGTGGCAAATGCACCTTTCTAATAGGAAAGCCACAAAAAACCAGATAGTTCAGTTTACCCTTCATGATAACTGACACCCTGGAGGTCTGGTCATGGCTGCAGAGCAGTGCGTATTGGGAACTTATTTTTTGTTAAATGTCATATTCTAGTAGAGTATTCTAACAGAGTTTAATATAATATAAGGAGGTAGGCTAAGGAAAGGTAAAATAAACTTTAATAGAGTTTATTAGGTACAATACGGATTCCCACACATCAAGTCAGTAACTGGTTATGGTCTTGCAGTATAAGAAGGAGAAACAAAGAAGACAATTGGGAACAACACAAAATTGTGATGACTCCTTGGAACCAGTAGGATGGCAAACAAGCTAACATTAAAGAAGATAGGTGTTGGTCCATTGGGTATTTGAGGACTTTAGATGGGCTACAGCCAAACACAGAGAAATTGAGAACCACTAAGGAAATACCAAGACCATGAAGGAGTCTAGTAATTGTTAGTAGAGGCTGACTATCTTAGCAAATGTGCATACCTATTAGAAACTTACAAACACCAAATGATGAGTCATGGGGAAAGAGGGAATTCTAAGAATGGACTTTGGAAAAGGAGAGAGAATCATAAGCAAGGCAACAATCCTGAAATCTCAAGACTGGGCAGAACCAACCACAGCTGTGTTGCAGTAGATCAAAGTGGACACTGACTGATGTAGGCATTGAGGAGACTGTATTCAGATCGGTTGTACTGAGCATGTAAGTGGATCTGAAAGGTTGTCCTTCACTGCTCCAAGCCTGCATGCACAATTTGTCTGCAGGCCATCATAAGCCATTGCTCTGTAAGCTAACAAATACTTCCCCAACAATAAATGAAAACATCTTTATTACAGTCAAAGCCTTTATTTGACTCTCCTACCACCTGAGTAGTTGTCAGTGCTGGGATCTTGCAGAGAGGCTTCCCACTAGAGGAGAAATCAGAGCTGCAGGACTAGTATTTGCTTTATATACCTTGTTTTCTTTTAGTTATACAAAACAGTCATTAAACCAAGTACAACACCAGTATGGCACAAGAAAGTGCTGCTATCACTTCAGAGCCCAATGCCAGGTCTCTAGAAAGCAACTTTTCTTCAAGAAGTGGCTGTGTTTAGAGAACCGTCTGAGAAAATATTCTTTTTTTTTCCAAAAGCCCTTCTCAGAAATTACCTCACACCCCGCCTCCCCCCCAACTCAACCCTCAAATCTCTGAACAATGCAGCATTTCCTCAAAGTCAGTATGCTATTCACAGACATAAAAAGTTAGGTGACTATGTATAATGATGCCATCCAGTAATGCTTGCTTTAAAAACATATATCCAGCAGAGACACAACTCCTAAAGAAGAGGCAATTTAATCACATATCTCAGACTGAATATACAATTTTTTTCTTACACACTGTCTTCTATTTCAAGCTTTATTTTGAAGGTAGCAAACTGATATAATTTGAAAGAGATTAATTAATATTTTTTAGAATTTCACAACTCTTGAGAAGAATTGGAAGAGGTTCTCTGGTGTTTGAATAGTTTATTACCTGACTGCAAGCTCCAGTCTCCTTCTTACAAACAAACCTTTGAAAGAGTTCTATTCTTTCTGTGTTTATAGGATTTTAGTACTCAGGTTTGGATATGGAGCACTTGCTTATCTTGATTGCCAGGCTTTTGTGATTCTTGCCCCATGTCAGCATTACCTGATTTGACTAACATAATCTTTATCTTGGAATCTCAACACTATTGTCAAGTCTCAGAGGAGCTCAGATTTGGTCCTTTGGACTATGTGATGAGGCTTTTTTACTATGCTCAAAAATCTAATTGAGTAAGTTTTGAACAAAGAGCATCACGTTGTCCAATTCTACACCTTCTATTCCAGCAAGAGTACAATGGCTTCTGTTTTCTAACTTTCCTGCTTTGTTCGACATAAAAAATCAACACTCTGTCTCAGTTCATAGATCTCTTTGTTTCAGCTTCCCTTTCTTTGGTGTTGCTTATTCCTTCCTCTGTTGCATGCACACGTTTAGTTAATTTATCCAATTTAGCATCCATTGCATCTCCCTTTCATTTAAGTCTCTCCCATGCTGTGAAGAATGACTGTCCAGGTCCATTTTATTTCTCTAAATATTGCTGCAATATCTGCAGGAGCTTCTTTTTCCCTAAAGGGCACTAAGACAGATGCTGTGTTTTCCATAATGTCTGTGAATTCTCTTGAGCAGCCTTCACTGGGCTTCTGTGGACTACATGACACTCCTAAACTGTTGCTGCTCTTAATGATCTGTTGCTCTACAGTGATCTTTTGCTCATCTTTCTCCAATGCTGCCAAAAAGTTAAGACCCAGAGACAAAGGACTAAAAATTTGAATGTTTGACCAGTTTGCAATTGGCCAAAAGCAATGGGGGACAGGCTTATGAAAGTATTTTGGCATCTACCTCCAATGCAATTCACAACCAAGCCTACAGGGGTAGTGTATTGAGTTTGGTGGGCACCTAGCCCTTGAGAAGGACATTAAAAACGGGACACATTTTTCAGAGGCAAGGTGAATCAGGTATTTTTTTGACAAGTCTCACTGAGCAGAAAGCAGCATCCTGCTCATTCCTTTTGCCAGGCAGCCAAGCACTGTATGCCATATTTACAGCTGACTGGACGAGGGGACAGGGGGATGGCTCCTGAATTCCTTTGGAGAGGCAGGCTAGGACAATGGCAAAGTCCAGATCAAATTTGCTAGTAATGCACGTCTGGATTGGAATTTGACCTTTTAGTAGCCTTCCATTAAAGAACGCTTAGTGTGTCCCTATACCTAATATTGATACTGACAGAACAATAACTTATTTTATTTTATTTTAAGTTGGTAAAACCCAAACCAGAAAGAATTGAGAATTTTCATGATCAGGAATTTTTTCCATCAGCAGCTTAAATTAAAAATACTTTTAAAGTATTTATCCCAGGCAACGGTAGTGGTTGAATATTTTTGTCACGTTGTCTTTGAGAAGTTTCTGGTCCAATTCCCAGTGGGTCAGTTTCTACTTCAAATGTGATGCCTTTGCTGCAATTGCAGAAGAAAGTCAGAAGATGATTAAATATGCAGAGCTGCAGATAGTGATGGTCAAGGCTGAGTCTGCAAAAGAGAGGAAAATGTGAAATAGCAATACATGTCCTCAATCTGTTTTTATTACTGATGATTTGGGATTTTAGGGCATTTATCTACCACTTTTCAAGTACCAGATTCTCTTCAGGAAACATATATCATTTACTTTCTGTAGGTTTTTTTTTTTTTTTTTAAATATTCCACTGCTTATTTCTTGGATTTGTGGCTTAACCTTGAACTGACACTTCACCAAAATAAGTAGATTATTATCAGGATTAAAAAACAAATGGTATGGTATGCTATGCTGGCCATACACATTTCAGGATGTCCATTCTAAGACTTCTGAAAGAGGCTTTGAATATACTAAATATTTATCCTGTGAAATGAGGTCAATTTTTAGTGTCTTTCAAAAACTGAGACATGCAAAATCTTTGGACACTGTCGTAAATTTTGGCTATATGTGCATGTGTGTATTTATCTGCATGTGTGAGTATGTTATTTTAAAAGTTTTAATTTTCTCTAACGTCCCAGAATAATTTGCTGGAAAGTCTTCCCTTGTCACATATAGTAATATGGACTTACCAGGTAATTAAACATAGGGTGACATATTCAGTTATACAAAATATTGTTTGTCAAATAACATATCCACTGAGTTTCAATAGATGTTTACTACATTCCTAGGTATCTAATTAAATAGGTGATAAATTTCATTTGAGAGATTCTTGAAACAATTTGTTTTTTCTAAAACCTGGTGACTTTTAACACTTTTAAATTAAATCCTTATTTCAGTGACTATATTTAAAGTGTGACTTGAATTCCCTGTAGTTCACCTCAGAGGTTTTTTATTTTTACTGCTGGCTAATAAACTAAGAGGCATACCAGTCATACCGGTAAAACCCCAAGCAAGCTGCCCTGTATCATACTTCACACTTCATCAAGATTCTTCCCTGTGTAGTAATACTATTCATAGGGTTTTATATTTGTTTGTTTTGTTTCTATGGTTATTTTTCCACTTACCTTAGGAAGTGTGATTGGTTTTTCTCAGCTTCCAATCTCCACTAGAACATTTTGAGTTGTCCAGAAAATCACTTAAAGCTCTTACTGGTCAAATAGAGCTGAGTGAACAGGCACGTGATTTATCTACATCTGCCTGAATGAGGTGAAAACAGTCTTTCAGACACGGGGAGAAAAATACAGAAATGTTTCACCTCCTAAAACTTTTTTTTAAATGGCTTGGTTATTTCCTTTATAAATGGCATACATCGAGCATTGTAGGCACCACAACTGTCCTTGAATATATATTATCTTGCATCATTTTCTAGAAAATAACTACATAGAAAATCTCAAGTTTAAGAAGTAACTTATTCTTTCTCACCCATCTCATGTCCGAGTTCAAGCTATACTTTTTTAGGAAAAACCTACAAAGCCAGAGGGGTCTCGCAGCACTGTAGGACTCTGACAAATAAGCAGCAAATTGAGTTCCAAAACCATGAACTCAGCACGATGGTTGAGAAAATGCCTTTACAGCTGTGTCCCTTTCATAGCTTCACAGAGAGACTGGAAACTTGAATTATCCCAATCACCATAGCATAATCTCTGTCACACAAGGATCATGACAATTACTCAAGTAACAAGGATGCATTAAGGATGTGAAGGACAAAACAACTGGATCTTGCCTCAGAATTTAATGAGGAATTCATGTGCCTCGCAGGCAAGCTGGGATTTTCCTCTTCAGTGTACCACCAAATAAGGCCTATATCCAAAGATAAAACATGGTGAAGGCTGTTCAGTCGCAGTGAAACAGTGGACACTGTTTCAACCACCGTATCACAGTTTTCCCAAGTGTTTAATCGTTAGCATACCTCCTGGCATGCTTTTGGACTGTGCCAACTCCTACTCCCCAAGAGGGTGTTTTGTGCAATGCCACAGGTCTGTGCTCTGCCTTGGCAGCTGTGCAGTCTCTTTGGATGAGGCTGCCCTGTTTGGGAATGAAGACAACTAAGCATGAGGAAGCATGCGGTGCCACACCACATGGCTGCAGAGCAAGGGAGCAGTGGTTGCCTATACTACTGAGCAACAGCTCTGAAGTCATGCATACCAAAATTTTCTTTTTGTTTTGCCAAGAGTGACTTCTTTTCTCAGTGGGTTATTTTGTCCATTCCTGAATTGATAAGGAATCAAATCCTTATTAAAAAATGAATTAAAATCTTCCTGCCAAGTAGAGATGAAATATACTTTGAGACTGCCACCACATGGACAATCGGAAAGATACAGAGAAGTTAACAAGCTCCTCAGGAAGTAAAGAGGATGCAGACAGACAAGCTTCTTCAAATCATGGGAGAGAGATGTCCTCTGATTTCACTACCTACCAGCTTATCAAGACCATCTTAGGCATGAGTAGAGTATGTTTCAGTTAACTCCCCTAAATCCAAATCTTCTACCCTTTTCACTCAGGGTGAAAATAAATCTGGCTGTAGCACCCAGAAGATCTGAGGAAATGGTCGTAGAGGTGGTTACATTCAACACCACAGATCTTAGAGTTGGAGTCATCTCTCTGTCTCCTCTAGTGGCCTCCTCTATATACTGAACATGTAAACAACAGCTGCAGGACGTTAAGAGCCACTAAAATCTCGGTCCTGTGTTTCAGGTATTAAATTACTCAAGCCCATGGAGACTTATTTTTGTTCTGATTTTAGACATGTTGACTAAGTAAATCTCATGTTGACAAGAATGAGACCAAATTGGAAGCTAATTTGTTGCTGCCTGATGTCAGGAACAATATAACTTGCCCACTGATGCCACACAAAGAACTTTATTCCTAAATAAAGCACTTTGATAAAAAGCCATCCTCCTCATGTAATTAGGAAATACAAAGGGCAAAGTGAGAATTTGAGTTTTAATAGTGAAAGATAATAAAACCTGTTTACAACCCTTATGACAAAAGGCTTACTATAACACAAAAGAGATGGAGAATTCAGTTTCGGAAGTATTCTGAAAGCATGTAATCTCAGAGCTATAAAAAATGAATTGTTTCTATATGCTAAGGAAGTAAAAAAATGACAACATAGTTTGGCAATTTCAAACAATGTGCAAGCCTTTATCCTTCACTGAAAATGCATAATTAATAATACCACAAAACATGATCTACTGCCAGAACATATTTCAACTATAGAAAATCCCAGACTGGTATCTTTAAAGAAAAGAACTTTATTTCTTGGACTAAAATCTTTAAACAGATGATAGGCTGTCCTTGGCCTCAGCATAAGAAAGCACTTACATTTCTACCTGTCTGTAAGCGTGGAAGTCACCCTTTTTGTGTAGAGCTGAATAACAGTTGGTACTATGGCCTATATGGAATATCTTAAGGGATATTAGAACAGGTATGATATCAGGTATTAATTGTGGAAAATTTCAATGGATTAAAATCTTTAAACAGATGATAGGCTGTCCTTGGCCTCAGCATAAGAAAGCACTTACATTTCTACCTGTCTGTAAGCGTGGAAGTCACCCTTTTTGTGTAGAGCTGAATAACAGTTGGTACTATGGCCTATATGGAATATCTTAAGGGATATTAGAACAGGTATGATATCAGGTATTAATTGTGGAAAATTTCAATTACCCAGATATTGACTGGATCAATGCCTCATTAGGATGAGATGTAGAGATAACATTTTTGAATGTAGTAAGTAGCTACTCCTGAGAAATAAAAGTCTCAGAATCCAAGAAAAGATGCTGTTCTGAATTTGGTCATCAGTGGTGCACACAACATAGCTCAAAAAGTACTAGTGGGATAGCCTTTCTGTAATAGCAACCACAATGAAATTATCTTTAACATTGTAGGGTAGAGAGCAGGCTAAATAAATCCAGCATGTGGCTATGCAATTTCAAGAAAGAAGATTATGTAAAAAAAGAGAAAATTAGTAAAAAAACAACCAAACAAAAAAACCCCAAAATAAAAAAAAAATCAAACCCCAAAATCCAAAATGGAACATTGCAAAAAGGAAAATGCTTAAACCAGCCTGGAGTCTGTAAAAAATACTGTAGCAGAAGAAGGGTAAAATGCATGTCACCACTCAAAAAGAAAGAAAAGCAGCCCAAAAAAGCTGCCATGGCATCAATAGGAAAGTTTAGAAGGCTATCACAGGGAAAAGCTTAGCATTTAGAAAACGGAAAGCTTGCCAAAATGAGGAGAACCCCATAAGAAAATGATAGGTTATACATAAGCAGGAAATTGAGAGGTCTAAAAATAATTTGAAGTATATCTTGCAAAGGATTTTCAAACTGATAACAAAAAGGGCTTTAAATACTTCAGACGCTGTGGAATTGGTGGGAATATTGATGACAAGTGTGTAAAAGCAACACTCAGGGTTGACAAAGGCCACAGCAGAAAAGCTCAGTGAATTTCTTGATGAAGGCAACCCCACTTTGGAAATACTCTTTGCAGCAGATAAGTCAGAGAAGGTAGATCCATTTGAAATAAATATAACTCAAGTACAAGACCAAATGGATAAGATGGAAGTCAGTAAGTCACCCAGTCCAGGTAGCATTCACCCAAGGTTGACTTCTATGTGAAACTGCAGAAGTGCCACCCCAGGCATGTGACCATAGGGTTACAAACAGCCCCTATGCTACGTGGCAGGTGGATTGCCCACGTAAGTTCCTTATAGAATAAGGGCCCGGGAGGGGATCCTGGAAACTACAAACCGCAGTGGTATCTACCCTAGGGAAGATGGTGGAGTATATATTAAAGAATGGGACCGATGGAGTCTATATTAAAGAATAGGATCACTGAGCAGGCCAGACACAGTCAGCTGGGTAAGAATCAGTGTGGCTTCTGTGAAGGGAAATCCTGTCTCCCTGACGTGCTGGAGATCCATAAGGATGTCAGTAAGCACACGGATAAAGGACACCCAGGGGAAGTAACATGCCTGGAGTTTCAAAAAACCTTTGAAAAAGTTGGTCTCCAAAGGTTATTTAAGAAACAAGGTTACAAGAGACAACAAAAAAACTTGAGACTGAAGGACAGGAAGCAAAAGGTAGGACTTACTGTCACTTTCCAGGATGTGGAAGAGTCAAGTGGGGTCCCTTAAGGATCAGTGCCACCACAGTTTTTATCTTTCATCGTTTTCCCCAAGGGACCTAAAGGAAAGGGTGTGTGAATGTGAAAGTTTCCAGATGAGCCTAAGCTCTTCTGGGAAGTCAGGTGGTGTGACAATGCCAAGAAATTCCAGAAGGACTTCATAAAACTGAGTGAGTGAGCAAAAACATGGCAGATGAGCTTCAATGTAGATAAAAACACCTAGGGAAAATAATCCAAACCATTCTTACCACAATGCAGTACTCAGAACTGCAAATTGGGAAAGAGATCTCGTAGTCATCACTGACAGGTCCCTGAAGTCATTGGTTTAATGGGCAGGAGTGGCCAAAGGAGACAACAAAGTGTTTAGCATCATCCAGAAGGATCTTGTGAAGAGAGAACATAATTTTGCTACTGTATAAAAATTTGATGAGCTCATATATTGAGTTCAATGTGCACTTCTGGTTCTTGCATCTCAGGAAGGAGGCAGACTTTAAGAAGGTTGAAAAGGTGGCAAATAAAATGACCAAGGGTGCAGAGCAGCTTCCCTTGCGTGCAGAGGCCAGCGCTCTTCCGTTTGAAGAGCAGATGGAGGGATATCAAGGAGGTTTAAAAATCATGAAAGCAGTGGATAAGCTGAATGTGGAACTGTTGGAGTCCTGCAATAGGAGAACAAGAGAACACGATTAAACTAGCAGAAGATCTACTTAAAGTGGTTTATAAAAGAGCTCCCTTACACAGGAGGTGTGGAATTTACTACTAGAGAACGTTGTGGAAACAGAAAGTGTCAGCAGGATCAAAAGGGGATTAGGAAAAGTAATAGACAACAGCTTCAGGACTTGTTGGAGTATGCTGTGGCATGAGGACAGGGAGGAGGGAGCAATGCTGTGCGCCTATATTTCATTTCAACATTAAATCAAAATACTGTCAAGGTCCACAATCACATACATATATGCACACCTGGGAATGAGAAAATGCTCCCAGCTTGCCTTCCCCACAGGGACCTTAAGTAACTCTCTCTTAGATGTTCAAGAGCCTTGCAGCAGATTTAATCAAAAAATCTTCTGTATGTGAACACATGAAGGCTTGCTTAAATCAGTTATCCACCAGGGACTTTTAAGCTTGGGCCATGCCTACATTTTCTCTGTCTTGAGAAAGGAATAAAGTTGATTCTGGAAGAAACTCTTTACCACAGTCATTTCTATGCAAGTGACAGGCAGTATAATGTTAAGTATAAATATTATTGCATAGAGTACGTTTCCATTACTCTTGAGCAGTACTTTTACTGATCATTATTCATTCATTGACTAATAGCATTTCCAACATGCCAGCCATTGCATCAAGAGGACATTTTTAATAAACTTTCCATTCTTTCCCTATAAACAAATTTCAAAAGTTGTAATAAACCAAGAATTATGGCTACTTTGGTGTTTATAATGTGAAGCACAGAATTTCCATAGATCTTTGATGGTGCCCAAAATAAAAGCAAATTATAATGCCCACGGGGGAGTCAGAGATCAAACAGTCTGTGACTCTGACAACTCTATGCCATGTACCTATTTCCTGTATCAAATTCCTTTCAAGTTCCTCCTACACTAGCCTTTTATGTAACCATCCCTAACTGCCTTATTGCTAGCTTCACACAGAATGGGAAGGAAACTGCCTCTATACCCAGTACTATTTTCAAGACTTTTTCAGCCAAAAAGCAGGTGTTTTTCTAGAGGTAAAATAAAGTAGAAAATACAGCACCACAGAGAGGACCTGTGAGGCTGATGTTCACTTTGAGCTTGCAGTAATGTTTGTTATCCCTTCAGATGCTACCCACATAATTAGCACTGTTGACTCTTTCCAGTGGAAGACTTTAGAATGAAGGGACGGAGCATGAACTTTGGAGAAGGATATTTATATATTCAACCTCATCAGAAGCCTCCTTGTTGCACAGTTGTTGGGTTGGGGTTTTTTTTGCCTGAAGTGTTTATGTTCTTAGTTAGAATGATGACTTTCATACACTCTTTATGGTGATCGATGATAATGATTATTATTGTCTAACAAACCTAGAGAGGACTGAGGGCTCCAGTGTGCTTAGTGATGTGCAAACAAACACAGTATAGTCCCTGCCTTGAAGAATTAGGTCATGTAGAACAAGTGGATAAAATAATTTATGCTACACAAAATTACCTAAAACAAAGAAAGAAAATGGATAAGCACATGCTGTAAAATTCAGTGTTTCTTGCATATAATTACACCAGTCGACAGAACAGAACTGGCTAGTAGAGGCTCCAGAATTTCCTTGATAGCAAGTTGGCATTCATGGATTTGTCAGTGGACATTAGTGGATATGCAAGAGGAGCTCGCCTTGAATTTCCTGCACTGGAAAACTATGATATAAGAAGTTACATCAAAGTAAAGGCAATCTGCAGCTGTCTTCTGTTTGCTGCTTACCCCAGGCTGCTACAGGTCCGCTGTAAATCATTCCAGTTTCAGCAGAGCATCTGTTAGTGTTATAATAATGTGGAGGGGCAAAGAAATCCAGCTCGACTATGTCTCACCTTCCAGACATCAGCATATTTGGTGGTGGGCATTTTCCATTTTGTTTGACTGATCTAGACTGAACTGTATTGCAACAGTGGCAGACGTGTAAAAGAAGGTATATGCTGAGAAAGACTACGAAGAAAAACCTAACTTTTTGCTATTCAGAGGGTGAATGTATGACAAGGAACTATGAGAAACACAACAGAATACCCTGGTACATCTACTTTTGCTTCCTTCACAGTGCAAAACTCAGAAAAGATTTTTTAATGGTTTTTTAGCCAAGCATACCAACAAATTTAATGCCTACTCACGGGGCATTAACAGTGGGCAATGCTGAGAGTTAAGCTAGAGTGACGTGTATTCATATGCTAAGCATACTTCAGCAGGGATAACACACTGCCTGTAAACATGCAAGCTTTGTTAAGTTATGCTTCCCTGTCAACTTCCTTACACGTGTTTTAGTGAGACAGGGAGAACCACAGCAAAACGTCTAGCCCCCAAAACTGCACTGCTGCTTCTTCATCTACATGTTCACAAATGTATGCTGCTTGGGAGAAAGCTCACTCTTTAAGGAATAACTTAAAGCAACATCTGTCAATACACTGTAGTTGATGACATTGTTATACTCTGTTGTTATATGTCTCCATTATAACTTCACTTTCTCTAATCTATTTAGAAACAGAACCCCACCTGAGAAAGAGGAATTTCCCTGATGATTATGATCTTACACATCATATGTCAGCCATGCTCTGAGGCAGAAAACATGGCAGCTAGGTAAGCCTTGAAGCTTTGTACAGGTCAACTCTGCTTGTTCACTTGGGATGATTTAATTCACATATGGTATCAGCAGCCCTATGTGGCCTTTTGTCAGAAGATGTTGATATGCTTGATGGTCAAAACTGGGCGAAAATAGTGATGAGAATAAAACTGTTTTGGTTTGATGTAGTTTAAAGGCTAGATGTTTTTGCAGCAAGCTGTTTGCCTTAGAACTATGGACAACAACAACAAACATGGAATATAACCAGCAATATAATTGACAATGTTCTAGAATAACTGATATTTCATAGTTATACTATTTTTTTTGTCTTCAGGAAAACTTTTTGTTCATATACGATTGTCCGCTGGAACATCAGAAATGCCAGCTAAGAAAAATACTTTTCTAAAACTAATTTGTTTTGCATATACAGTAGTGCAAGCAGACTGAAAAGTGCTTTCCTTCCTGGTGAACATTCACAGCCTTGAGCAAACAGGGATAGTTTTCTTTTCAACTTCATTTTTGGCACAGTGTCCTCACTTAACCAAACTGCACTAGACTTGCAGCCTTATAAATCTTGAACTACCTCTCTTAACTACACACAAGCTTATTGTACGTGTATTTCAGTGACTGTGCCTGGTGCGCTCCAAGAAGCTCATAATTAGAGTCATTTTCTGAGATCTTTTCTTCTATTATTATAAATGAAAGATTAGACATTTCGCACGTTCCTGGGGAACAAACTTTTTACTTTGAACTTAAAATCTATAGAAAGTTGAGGAACAATGAAGAAAAAATAATAACAGCTAACCAAGATGAGGGAAAATAATTGAAATGCTAACCATCTGGTTTTGTCAGAAAACAGATATGTTACAACTAGAAACAACTTCAGATATCTTATGATAATTACTATAAAAATCTGAACAGAAAAAGTCAGTGGAGTCAACTTTTCTGGGAACTTCAAACAGACTTTGAAGAAAGTCTGTTTTCAGCCTTGATCTGAGCCAGAGGAAAATCTAGTAATTGAGTTTAAGATTAGAAATGAGCATTACATTTAAAAATGTTTAAATGTGTAAATTGTCTCTGGGTGATGAAACTTGTTTGGTAATATAAAATGAGAATTTTTTGTCTTTTAATATGGCATCTTCCTTCAACCTAATCCATAATGATTACTGCTTAGTGTGCCCACACGGAATTGTTATATCATCGTGCATGGTTTAGCAAAAATAAAAATCAAGTTAAAACAATGCCAGATTTTTCTTTTTTTTTTCCCTGAAAGGCAAGCAATAACATTTGTAGCTGATCAGAGGTCCTTCCCTCCCCCAGTTCTGTTTCTCTTCTTTTTCCAACATGAAGCATGTAAGCTGTAGCCATCTTAACCACTTCAAGAAGTATCTCGCCAACTCACACAAAGGAGCTTCCTCATCACTCATCTTTCTGTAGCATAAACTGTATTTTTTTTTTCCTGAGAATTGCAGGTGTAAAATCTTTTTTGCTGACAAATGAAATTCCAGAATATGGAACTAACTTGGTGATATAAAACTGCTGATTGATATAAAGTTTTGATCTAAAACTGGGATGAATTCTCCATCTTACAAAATATATATATATTCTGGCAAGGCCAACTGTACGTCAGCAACGTGTGGAAGCAAATAGAGTTAATGCACAGGTAGTAAACCACTAACATGAAAAAAAACCCAGAAACAAAAACAGAGAGAGAAAAATTGAGAAGAAACATCCAACAAAATCCCACATCCCCACTGAACAGGAGAGCACCTGGGCAGTGATTTGTTTGATTTGGGAGTGTCACCAGGAAATTCAGTGGGGTGGGATGACTTCAAGAATGCACCTACAACACCTAGGGACACGTAATTGAAAATGTATTTACTTAGCAGGACAAGTATAGCAGATGGTTGGCAATTTTTATTCTACAACACATACTACATGCCCACACAAACCAGGGCTTCAGCCCCTCTGCCAAGTTTAGACCAGCACAGCAGGGACCCATGGGAGCAGAACCCTCTCCCCGACTGGTCGTCATGCCAGGTCCATGGCCTACTGCTTGGCTCGTACATGTGCTGGTGTATCCTTGTCTCTAGTTTCCATATGGTCTTGGATATCCATGTATGGCATTCCCCCAACAAGGGACATTTTTTTAACTGTTTTTTTCCTTCTAAATTAGATTGTTGTCATAGGCCACCAATGGCCTTGCTAATCATGTAGCCTTGCACCAATCTCTTTGACTTTCTCCATACCTAAGGCCAAGCAGCAGTTGTCACTGTCTTTTCTCTCACCCTCTGGCCTCCTGCCCCAAATGTGACGCAAAAGCTGTGAACTCAGCAATAGTTGCCAAGTCAAATTTTGTCTACTGCTACTGTATTTCCAACTCATCTAAAACTAATCCAGTTGACTGGACTGGGCAGGAGTAGTCAAGGTCGTGTATCTGGGGGCACCATTTTCAGGGTAGACTTTATCCCGTGACAGGGTGATTCAGTGAGCAGGTGTAGTAGTGTAAGGTCCTAAACCATTTAAGGCTGCCTATGCTTGCTATATCTGTGTACTACATATGCGTTTAGAAAAGACTCTCAGTGTCCTTGCCTCCAACCTCCCCAGTCATCTTGAGCTCTTATAACAAAATGATTTCTGTTGCAACTGGAATTAGCTCTACAGTGTGGGACAACCTCTTGTTCTGGAGGGAAACTCTTCTTAAGGTGGTTTGGATCTATGGGAATTGCACATTGGCCATTTATTTGCTCAGTCCTTCAAAGCACTAGTCATAATGTACAAAGAGAGAAATGACACAGCAGGAAGTAACAACAACTACTGACTCAGTTCAAAGTTGGTGGTTTTTTTAGTGTATTGCATTGAATTAACAACATTCTGTTAATGTTAGCATACTTTCTAATTCAATCAGATACCTTCTGCATAGCACTATATTAATCCTAAAAAAGGAGAAGGATATGGCCATAGCAAGGTGCAAATTTACCACATTACAGATACTCTTTTCCTATCTACCTGCAATATAGAAATCTAGTGGAATTTAGAAAGCCTGAAGACTTCTCAGAGATTTGTAGAGAATGAAGGAGACTGAGGGTAATCTCTGGTTTTAGTACTACTACTCTGTTATGCTTCTTTCTCCTTTCTTCTCCTTTCTTCTCTTTGGATTGCCAATATGGCAGAACTTTAGAAAAAATCCTTTCTGACTAGCTATGTGTATTACAAATATTTCTATGTACTTTTATGTACACAAATATTTCTATGTCCATGCTCTCCTCCTATATCCTGACTCATTCTCCTAAAGCCTTTTCTTGCTTTACATCTCATTAATTTTGATGTAGTAAGAAAAGTAAAAGGAACAGTGTTTCTGTGATCTATAAAACTAGTGGGTTGTTGGAGATCAGAAGATGGTCTAAATACACATGGGATTGGCCAGAGCAGGTCAGGTCAAAAGTCCATTTAGTCACACATCTTGTTTCCAATTTAGGAAAGAGAGTAAGAGAGTAAGAGTGGTGTAGGCAGATATGATTCACTAACACACTTCAACCTTCTTAAACTTAGGGCTTTCAGAGATCAATGCTATTTATAACATACATCTAATAACCCTAAATTCATCCATTCTCTTCCTGAAGCTGTGTAAGCTTTTCAATCAAATCAACTGAGAGAATATTTTTTAAAATGTGCTCAGACGTCCATGCATACAAAGAAGCAAGAAACCAAGTGGGAAAAATAACACTATAAATGAATATTCAAAGTTTTATTTATGAAATGAAAATAACTTTCAACAGTACACAAGATAAGTCATAACATTTTTTATAAAATCAGTTTACAGAATACTGATAAACTGCACCAGTGAGTTTCTTTATGTTTTATACAATATTCTTTTGGCTCTGGTACTTCCAAAGAAACTGTCCCATAATCTGAAATTAGCACCAAGTGATACCTAAAAGTAACAAACAAAACCCAAAACATCCATTCTCCTAGCACTTTCAGATATTTATGTCTTAGAAAAATGTGCATATCTAGTATATAGCATTAAAGTACTATAATAGGCGGCATTACTTTAGAAATAATTGCAAGCAGGACCTATCCAGAGCTGATGCTGCACAGGGTTGGCATTAATGAGAAACAAGGTAAGAGCCAGTGCCTGCTCTACACGAGTAGGATATTAGAGATTAAATGATGCTACACATAACATGAGAAAATATTTGTTAATAAGGGTGCCAACGAACAACTTCCGCTGAAACCTTAAAGGGTCTATTCACAGATGAACTGAAAATCTCAGCTCCTTACAAACACTTGGTTCTCTCCAGTTTATAAAACTTTTGAACTTGAATGTCTCACAGCTGTCACAGTCATTTGGTTTGATTAATGCATCCTCCTTTGGGACAGCATATAAAACATTGCAAACACACCACAGTGTTCAGGAACACAAGGAGCTCTTCACACAGACGAAATTTAGTGTACCTTCTTATCATTTTCATGAAGTGGCAGAAATTGTCTCTTAGTGCCCATGCTGTTGTATACAATATACTATCAGCTAGAAAATAATTTTATGTACTTATATGCTAGTACAAATGATAGTTTTTGTTGTTGTTTTTGCAAATTACTGAGGCCTGGTACCACTGTGACTCACACTTTTCCACATGACCTTATAAATCACAATAAAGGCCCCACTACTTTATGCTGGAGACTTTCCACAAGATCTCAAAGCAAGTAGCATTAACCCTTCCGTTTAAAAACAAAAAACCCCACCTATGCATAAAAATGTTGCATGAGTGAGTTGACTAGAAATCCCAGTACTAGCCAAAAATATCTGAATGTGATGTTAAGAAACAGAGAACTCCATTTAGCACCTGCTAGTCATCAAGTCACTGGCAATAACAAACCACAGGTCCCATAAACTAGAGATGTACTTTTAGAAATACGGTAAAAATATCAGTTTAAATGTCTTTCGGCTCTTTAAAGGAGAATTGTTCTTGGTATGAAAAGGGTAAAAAAATTGCTAGACTGCAATAAATTTTGTCTCAGTACAGCTGACTAGTCCATAACTCAGTTAAGTGCAGGAAATGTTGGCAGGTTCTTTTCTTGCACCGGTCTTCGAAGGACTGAAGAACCTCCCCAAAAGCACCTTCCAAAGGTAACCTCTGTGTGTCCCTTGCCCCTCCTCATTGTTCCTTATTGCTCCAGCCACCCTTGTCCTATATGTAGGAAAGCGAGCCCCCTTCCTAGAAAGCTTAGAGCTTTGCTTTTTATGGCAGAACTGGTCAGTTTGGCCTTTTGTTTTCTGTCTCAGCCCACATCACACTCATCTCTACAGGAGGAAAAGGAGATAGTCAAAGAAGCGAAGTGCATTGTCTGAGCATTCAGCTTCACATTCCTCCTCTGGTCCATTCAAGCTCTCTGTTTCAGGCACGTTTTGAAGTGCTTCACATGTGCAAAACCTATTCAGGATGAGATTGCAGCACAGTCTGATCTCTTTCTCAGTATTATCCTTTGATCTCAGCCCCTGCATTGTCTCCACTTGGAAGCAGCGTAATTTTTCTGCTGACATTTTCATATAATTTTTAGAGATTTTTAGAATCCGTGTGTTCATTGACTGTACATAAAAAGGAGAGTGTTGGCCTTGCAATGGGGAAAATGGAAAAAAGGGAAGCTATTTGTGAATTTGTCAGGGTTTTCTGGTCAGGACGGTGTGTCTTGGGGGAACAGCCCTCTGTAAACCTTGCGCTCAGAAGATGGAAGATGAGGTACTTGCAAACAGAATGGATTTGGAGTTTTTATAAATATAAAAAATGCAGGATTCCTGCTGTTTGGTTGGGTGCTATTTTCAAAAACTTAGTTCTATTGAAAAGAAATGAAATCTCTCTCATGCAAATTTTCATGCATAGTAAGATTATTATAGGGCACTGAATATATTAGGACTCTGCAGAAGACAGTATTAGATTGATTTATGTTGTGTGGGCTAAACATACATTAGAAAAATGTAGTAAAGCTGTTATGTGAGATTCTGTGGTGAAATTGCCTCATGTACACATACAGTAAAGGTATCTTAAATGAAAATTTGCTACGAATCATTTATGGTCAAAAATAAAAGAAGTAAATAAGATAATATATATGTCATACTATGCAAAATGAAGTAAAAACAAATTCAATTTCTATCTTTTGGCTCAGTAGTTTGCCATATGTTGTCTGAAAACTATTGAGATTTGAGATTTGAGTGCTATAAGTCATATGGAGAGAACATGAATTCACCAGAGGCACTGACAAGAGAGTTTGGCCCTGCATTGCTGATCTACAGTATCTGTCCCTCCCAAACTCTCCCTGAAACTATGGGTGCTCCAAAATATTACCTTAGGAAAGAGTGAACTCATCGACTTCAGTGAATTCATCTTTTTCTACTAAAAACAAGCAAAAAATACTTGTGTTAAATGTACACTACCTATTAGAAAATCCTGCCTTTATTCGTTGTGAACACAAAAAAAGGTTTTACTATGGACATGCATCAACATTTTATGCTGTCTGATTGTTCAAGATTCAAAGCTTTTAGAATAACATCTCATCTCACTTTTTCATTTACTAACCTGAAGATGTAATACACTTCTATTTTTAATGAATTCATAAAGCTAGGCTAGTACACAACATTTGAAGTCCAGTGTACAGAAACAATAAGCTGTAACATGAAACCTATAATGTTCATAAATGTTTGAAGGAACCAAGAAGTCCAAAATATATGGACTGTCCTCTTAGATTTAACCAGTCATTATTTCTCAGTAGCAATTACTTAACATGTCATTCTATACTGAATGAATTCCAATCAATTACAAGTGATTGCACATCACTCTGCATCAATCAGAGGATAATTCTTGATTCGATGAGATGCAATGGGTGATGTCAATTACACTTTGTTGATGCTCTTTGATTGCATATTCTTTTGCAAATACTATTGCACCTGAATTGTACCACACTGACTAACCTGGCTATTCTACATTTCACAGGTTACGTCTAAAGTCATGAACCTGAACAAAAATGGTAAAATATAGCCTGTACAGTGCATAAACATCTATTAGCAATAATACCAGTGCATAGTATGAGAGATTGCATTGTGACATAGAGGGATGAAAGGATCCACTGGAATATAGCCTGGGGAAAAAGGAAGGAGATTTCGTCTCTGCTTTTTTTTTTTTTT
>NW_008794414.1:809509-833845 GCF_000699145.1 Aptenodytes forsteri
GGAGATTTCGGCTTTTTTTTTTTTCTTTTTCTTTTTCTTTAAACTTGAGCTATAAGCCAGTTTCTTGGCTTCTTTTTGGTGACATCTGGTTGTATAGGCATGCACAGGCATTGAGTTTGTACAAGCCTGTCCTAAAGGTGTGTCTGGTTCATTGAAGCCTCACATGTACACTTCATACCTACATCTAATACACTTATGCTGTGACATTCATCAGATGGTCTTGTGTCAGTAGAGGGTAGGCTCAAGCTATGCCAGTCTTATGTGAACAGCCCAAGCGTATTACCCACAGTTCCTGACAAGGCAAGCCCTAAATGAAGGAGGTGCTGCAGTCTTCTCTCACTCAGCAACAGACTGAAGGGTGCTTGAGCTAAGTGAAGGCTACTTATCAGGCCAAGGAGTAGTACTACAATGTGGTACGTGCACAGATGTTTTTTCTTTATTTATTTTCTTCTCTGAATTTTATGTATTTTGGGGACAAGGAATAACAAGCTTAACCTACAGAATTTCTGTGGGCTTGCTCTAAGTAGCTTCCTTTGCCTGGATGAAAAGGAACCACAGACATCACACCCTGTTATGGGTTTACTGGTTTAGTATGACTTGTGAGCAACAGAACCACAATCCAGAAGCACAGCAAAGAGAAGAGCGATTATGTACATTCATCCAGAGACAAGCGAAGATAATCTGTGTGCTTGAATAGCAGTCATAGCAGCCTAAATTACTTCTGTCTTTCTAATCATAACTGAAGGGTAGAAGTAATGCATAGGACCCAGTGAGATCTACTTCAGTGCTTATTCAAAGAAAAACAGGCTTGAATTGGTGTTGTACACTGAGAGAGTGCTCTTATAACCAAACTGCAGGGCTACTACCAAGTAATGATCAAATGAATATAATTTCCTTCTCATAGCAGGATTTATTCAGAAAATATTCTTTTTAGTGGGTTAATTTTGTGGTTTTTTCCCATTTAGGAAAAAATAGTCACTATACGGAGAAAAGCCAAATCAACTAGATTTCAAATTGAGGGAAAAGGAGAGGCATACAGAAAAGACTGACATGTCAAATTCTGGCATAAAATCTGTGCCTTTATATAGATTAAACATTCTGTAAAGAGACAGTAAATTATAAAATGAAATGGGAGATGAGGATGATCAGCAGATGTAAAGGCTTAAGTGCAGGGTGTTCCTAGAAACACAAAACTGACACCTCCTTGCCAGCACAGTTGGTACAGTTTGTACTTCTGTCATTCTGGGACAGGGGAACATCACCATAGGCCTTTCCAGATGACTGAAACACAAACAAATTATATAACATTATGATGTAATATTAACATGATGTAAAGGTTAATGCAAGCAAAGAGAAGACCTCTTCAGGTGACTTTGGTTTCCAAAGAATAATCTCTCGCTGAATAATGAGAGACAACTCTAGCAGTCACACTGATGTTCTTACTCTTGTTTCCATTGTGGAGGGATCCAATGAACCTTCAGTACCGAGGAGAAAACTTGAGAGAGGTCCCACAGAACCTATAAGCACAAAATATTCCCAGCTACCAGGAAACCCTCAGTATTTAAGTCTCTAACCAATACCCTCTATGATGCATAAAAAGTAGGAGATCAAAATAGCGAAAACATACTGAAATTTCTGACACAAGAAGCTCTGAACCAGCTTCTACAACTGTTCCTAACTGACCTTGAAGTCCTGGAATAAGCCAGACTGGGAGACCCACAGCAGCACAGCCGAGTGAAGAGTGACTTAAAGGAAAGCAAACCAGGCCTCTTCTTAACTATATTTTTAGAACTGCCACTTTTGGCATCTACAAATGTTAATTTATTTCTGCCAGAAATCATCCGTTCAACAGATTAAAATCTCTTTGTGGGAACAGAATCAGAACTGAGTGAGGAAAAGTTTTTGAGGGTCAGTGTGGAACCTGTACTGAAAGCAGGAGGATTAAGCACACAGATAGCCAACTATCTGTTGAACCAGTGCTAACCTGCAATGTCTGAGTGCTCTTAACTAAATGGCTTGTCACTCTCTCAATCTATTGCTCTTTCCACTGGTGAATTATACAACATCAAAAAGCAAGAGGAAAAACTGAGGCCTGCAAACAGTGAAAGAAGTCTTTTGTGCTTGTGGACAACCAGCCTCAAGCTTTTGATCTGGATCAGGCAGGTCTTGTCCTGTATGTCACATAAGTTATAGGATAGTTTGGTGTGGCTTAGTCTCCTTTCTCTTCATTTGGCATTTTGGAAAATATCTTCATGTTTTTTTCCTCATTTCAAGCCTTATGATAGATCCTTGACTAGGAAAAGCTATGAAAGATGATTTT
Organism: Aptenodytes forsteri; assembly: GCF_000699145.1. Lineage (NCBI taxonomy): Eukaryota > Metazoa > Chordata > Aves > Sphenisciformes > Spheniscidae > Aptenodytes > Aptenodytes forsteri. The sequence continues at coordinate 811,830 of NW_008794414.1, forward strand.
ACAACCTTCTAAATACCACCATGTGTGCTATTTAGCCATGGAATATGTCTGTAGACTACGCTGATTACGGCCTCTGCAAAAAGTCTAAGGAGTACGATCTGGGAAAATGCAATTAGTCCTTCTGTTCTCTAGCACAGTTCTTATCAGATCTGAATCACTTGCTTTTTTGGCATTGAAGGGATGGAGAGTCCCTCGATAGAAGTGAAAGTTATTGTTATAAAATGGATTAGAAAAATCTAGCAACCACTTGGTTCATCTCCATATTATTAAGAGACTAAAACAGCAGGGCAGGAAGGTTCTCCTCATTTCCCAGTAGCCAAACTGTGGCCAACTTGGATTCTCTTCTTCTCCGATGGAATCTCTGCAGCCACATTTCAGGCTTAAAAATCACTTAATTTTGGTTTTGTAAATGCTTATTTGTGCTTTAAATGTGTTAAATAAAGCATTTTGAAACTAAAGAGAAGATTTATAAGCCTTAGAGATGATCACAATGACTGGTGCCTTGCCCAGGAGAGCTGGCAATTTAAATGAGTTACTGGAAACATCAGTTATTGGACATGACCAAAGAAAGCATAGCAGACGGAGTAGCTCCAAATCCTGTTGCATAATGGAAAATTTTGTACAGCCAATTCCAGCTGTGGAAAGGGTAAAAGGAAAAGTCAGACTAAGCATGTTAAAACCAACCTGCTTACTTTGAGTTTTGTGTTTCAGAAATGAAACACTGACTTGTTGATTATAATAACAACTAGAGGGTAAAAATCACCACGTTCCTTTGAAAATACTTTGAAAATACCTCAGACTTTTTATGTGTATTTGATCTAGGGTGAAACTCCTCTATGTTTTTATAAAGACATGAGCACCATTTTCCCTGGAAAACAGCAAGTTTAAAATAGATTTTCTCCAGAAGAAAATGCCTCACATTTAAAAGCCGAAGTAGGATTTCTGACTTGTGACACCTGTCATTCATATAAAAACTAAGTAAATCAAAATCATTACCAAAACATGTGAAATTTTGCATTTTCAAGGCAATATGATTTTCCACAGATCTCTTAGCAGTATATTAAATGTATCATTTGTCCCTACCAGCCTCATATGCTAGAAGATGTAGCAACTGGTTCAAGCATCTTGAACATTTTGCATTTAGAGTATGAGCAGCATAATTAAACAAGTGCCTATGTCAGCAGGGAAATCTCCATTGAAGTGAGGATCTGATCACACTAGCAGTTAATTTTGCAACTGTTTTCATGAATAGAAATGCTTCTGGTTATGCAAGCCTCAAAGCTGCTTCTATTCAAGTCACTGGGACTATTGGAATAATTGAGACTTCAGCAGAAATAGAATCTAAGTCATTATTATTTGAGCCGCCAGCAATTCTTGAAATGTTGGTGACTTTTTCCTTTCTGTAAAATGAAATATTTGGAAGAGTGGAAAGTGAGCCATTTGGACACCAAATTGGACAAAGTCTTTTGTAATACAAGGAGCTGTCCTAATGGGATTTCATGCCCTTGCTGACCCACAGAGATATAGCAGACGGTATATTTATTTGTTCAAAAAGAAAGTTGATTTTAAGAAGGCAGTACATGATTTTACCAAACATTCACATCAGAGATTCCCTTTACTTTATAAGGATCAGTTGGCCTGAGATTGTAATGCAAACTGTAAATGTTGATCTCAAATGGAAAACAATACTTTAAAGTGGCTGAGGGAGGTAGTTTCTGATGGGGCACCAATGAGTTGAAAAAGCAGACTAATAATGCTCCCCCCATCATTTCATCCTCGGCAAGTGAGCTAAATTTAGCAAATAAGCTGGATACAAGGTTCTCCATGCTTGTCAAAATATGATGGCAATTAAACTGGCATCTATTCTGTACCTCATTTTTTTAAGAAATATATTTTTCAAGGCTTTGACAGTTAAAAACTATTTAGATTATTTATGACATTTCCAATGAGTTAGCAACATTTTTTTTATTGCATTGCATTTTGCATAATATAATTTGTCACTACTTCTTTATTAAGCTTGTTTTATATTCATAGTTGTCCCACAACACTATATTTTCCTCTTTGTCAGCTCAGAACTTCATTATGAAGGATGAGGTTTTATCGTTTCCTAGTGATGCAAATGTCTACAGTGAATAAGTGTCATTATGCAGGAACAGGAATTTAGTTTTCCTCCATTAAGCAGCCAGGCTAATGACTCAACAAGTTTATAGCCCACCACAAAATTTGATAGCTTGGTGTGAGTTAAACAAATGATGGTTACATATTTATATGAAAATGAAAGTGGCTTTTTGGGGCTGGATGTTGTACTTCTTTCATTTAAAGCCTAGACTTCCATTTTTAATTTACAGAAGGGACATTCACAGTTATACCTTAAGATGAGCATGCCTTCTATTTCTATATGCCTGACATGACTCCTATATGATAACATCATCGTAGGGAAACAAAAAAATATATATTTCATGGCCAACTTTCAAATCCCATTGACACCCATGAAAACATCCTTATTTAATGGCTTTGAATTCTCACTATTTTTCATTATATGCAGAAAAAAGGCTATTCATAACAAACATTAGATCCAGCTGAAGATGATATGTGCCATGTTCTCAGCAATGGAACGTTTGCATCTGGGTACGATACCCACTCAACACTGTTTCAGGGCCAATGGACAACTACATAGGCAAAAACATTGCCAAGCTCTTTCTTTTCTTTATACAGTCAGTTTTAAGTAATTAAAAGAATGTGTGAAAAAGACCTATTTGACTGTCTAATTCATCTCCCCTCCAGTACAAATTTGTCCCCATGGTATATTTTTTCAAATGCTTTGCCTAATCTAATTCCAAATATGTTCAGGCTTAAAGCTTTCAGCATTTCCCTTGGGAGACTGTTTCTCAATTTAAGGGATCATGCTGTCAGGATTTTTATTCAGATATTTAGCTAAAGTTTAATTTTTTTCCTTAATTTCAGTCTCTTTCTCCCAGGGACAGATTCCTGGCTATCATAAACTGTCAGAGCTTCCCTAATTTCCTTTGGGTTTGGACAGTGTATATCAGCTGAGAATCTGGTCAGGGTTTTCCCTTCCTACTATGCTAACAATTCTTCTCTCCTCTGATACATTATACTATTAATCATTATGCTCACACTTAGTCATTGCATTCTGTATTTAATAACGCTTTCAGATCCCACTTTCTAACACCATATTGCTGGCTGTGTCAATCATTCCATCCCATAATTCACTTCTTAATCCATACTTCATGTAGAGATTAAAATCAGCTCCTGAACTAGATGAAACTTCTCCGTAGTGACGGCAGAACAGCTGCCATGATCATAAAAGAGGATTGTGCCGAGGGCAATGAAGTAAGATCCTACTTTTGATAAACTTTGTATTTGATATTTCTGTTTTCAGATAAAAGCAAACAGAACCAATAATATGATATGTTTCTGTTGAGAATTTTTTTTTGCTTTGCATCTCAGTATTTGTAAAGGAAAGCTGGCTGTTTCAGAACAACTCCGTACTTCCAGTGGTGCTTCCTACCTATAATCTGCTGTGTGCCCCTAACACAGGCTCATATTACTTGCTGATATAAAATTACCACCTCTCCACTAGCTTGTAAATCCACTAGTTCCACAATGGATGGATATTTTTAAAATAGCATGGGAATATATTGGTGCAAGCAGGTTTCATGACTGAACAGTCCCTAGCTCATCACTCACATTTTCTTCTTTTGTAGGTACTTTTGTTAATTTCTGGACTAGCCTATCAGTGCAGCAAGCTCCAGAAGACCAAAACAAAACAAAACAATCTTTTCCATTGGCAGAATTCCCTAGTAATGGGGTTATGTTTAAGAGATGTTTTTAAAGTAGCCAATGTTTCCTATTTTAAATGAAATCCCAGCTCTCCTGTGCCTTTAGACATGATAAATTGAACTCCCTGAAACCAACAGTTCTTGGGATTTCCAAATCCAAATCAAAACAGCAACTAGCCTTTAATCAACTAAAGTTTGCTCCACCAGTTCTCAGCTCATTTGGACCAGTAAATAAAGGCTTTTTTCTTTTCTTTCTGACATTTCTTAGTAAGTGACAAAACAAGAAAAATTCTTGAGCCCAGCACATAGCCACCAATAACCTGCTGAAGCCTGGCAAAGTGGGATCACTATTGTGATGTGACCAACCTCTTTTGAAAGTCAGAGATAGATTCACTTTTTGAACAAAGCACTGGTGCATCATAGAACAACCTGTGATGAACTTTTTTGTATGTGATAAGTAAGGTTATCACTAGCAGGAGCTTGGTGGATACATTAGTTATTAGAAAAACTGCAAAAGCAATGTCTGTAAATGATAACAATTCAATGGTACTTAAGTGCCCTGACCTTGCTTATCTCTAACCTAATACTTACAGAGGTTCATCTATAACAGGAGTTACTATGACAGGATCAAGGCAGTACACATTTTTGAGCAATGTTCACGGTGAGAGCACACAGAAGTTTCTCTTTGGTTCTGTGAACTTCTTCAGCCATGTACCATTAGTGCTGGGATCCCAAACAGTATTTCAAGGGCTTGAGCAATGTGTCTTTAATGCATATGCATGGCATTGAGAAGTACATTAGATAAAATTTCAAACTATTGCTTCACTAGCTTCTTGTGAGCAGTAGATCATTTGGTCATGTTCCAGACTGTAGGCTTATATTGGTGGCATTCTTTTTGCTACAATAGAAATAAATCTCCCAGGTAGAACGTATAATGTTAGTTTTTATAGAAAGAAAAAAAAAGCATGAACTAGTTCACAAGTTGGTTTTCAGTTAGTTCTACATATTAGCAGTCACAAAAACGAGGTTTATGGCCTCAGGCACTGAATTCAATCACTTCATCTTTCCAAGTAGCAACCTTATTTTTGCTTCCCTCCAGGCACACACTCACAGGACGATCATTGAATTCTCAATTCAAGTATGAACAGTTAGCTAAGCTCTTCTCTTAACAAACCACATTATAGAAAATTTAGGGAAAATCAGGCAGTTATAGAAAATCACAAAAGCTAGATTTTGGTAACGTGATAGCTCTAGGGTTTGAAATAAGAAAATCAAACAGCTGATCAAGACTAATCCATGATACAGAAATCATGCTTGATGCCATCTTCTAATAGATGTTACAGACCCTGTGTGAAGTGAGTCAATGGTCCCAGCTCTATAGCTAAAAGTCAGGGGTCCAAATAAGAAAGTTGCAAATGCCATTAGACTTTTTTTAATAGGCTTTAGCAGGTAGATGATGGATATGCTAGAACTGATGATCTGGAGAAAGTATCTATCTCCAATTCAGGTTGAAATATTAATGAAACATTCCCACTGATGATACTGTCCTGGGCTGGAAAAGATTTCAGTATCCTTTTTCAGAGAGCCGGATTTGCTTTTCCTAAGAATAAAGGCCACATATATTATTTTGTATCACAGAGAGTTATCACGTACCATTGATGCAAAGCAGAAAATAAACAATACTGTCATGTTATGAGTCAAACAGGTAGGTAGGGCTGAGCTCCCTAAAAAACTCCAGCAAGGACCAAAAAAATATCCTCAGCAGCTTTTGGCCTGGGCCAGATTCACTTGAACAGTAACGTAATTCTTTTGATTTTCTAGTATTTCATTTAACCATAGTATATTGTAAGGTAAGAATAATTGTAAAGCAAATCCTTGGTGTAATAATGTGACAACAAAATATAACCTTAATAACACATTCTGTATGTGTTATTACTTAACTTCAGTGATATCTTTGTGTTACAGAATTATTGTTTCCATTTTATTGATTGAGAAATCAAGGCCCAGAAAGACTATGTGATATTTTTCAGACATGCAGAGCTTCCACATCTGAGTGAATTGTTGTCGGTCCTGTTCCCATAGGTCAAGTGTTCAGCTCATTAAAATGTTCCACCATCACAATTCAATGACCTTGTGGGCAATCTTTACAGAGGCTAATGACTTATTTAACATTGGCATTGATCTGCCAGGTATGATCTCTTTGAGTTAAAAGATCTATAAATACAGCTTAATCATTCAAAGGGCTTAATTAGCTACTGCATTACTGCAGCTTTATGTTGATGTAATATTATTTGGTTTATATGAGATTACTGAAGAACCACACTGTGATTTAATATTTACTAGCTAGGCTTTCAAGCACCTCAGGCTCATCAGACCCTGTTTTCAAAGGTGCTGCTATCTAGTGCCCATGGGCTGCATGAATGTTAGCTTGGGCTGGTGGCTAGTCAGAATTTCTGTATCTTGGCATGCTGTTGTGAAGACTGCATGCACAACAGGTCTAGACCAGCATATATGTACATAGATATTACTGTGCAAAAATAAATCCGCACACAAAACTTGGTATTTGCACACACACATACTCACATCTCTGGAAAACTGACCTACAAAGATGGCTTTTCTTTTCAAAACCTTTCATCAACGGTAAGTATGTTAGGGAGATTGCTGTTCTTTTTCTCTAAGACTGCTGTCTCCTATGTGAACAGCCAGAAAAACATTCTCCCATTTACCTTTGGCAAAACTAAAAATATGTGATTGTGCTCATAATCCTTATACTTCAATTATATTTCATGGTAATATTTGCTACTTAAATATTATGCAAGCTGTTCCTAGTTTAATGACTGTTTGCTCCTGTTCACAAAATTTCAAGGTTAGCGCAAGGTCAAGCTGCACTTTGCTGAAGAAGCCAGTTATAAATTTCACTAATGTATTTCATCATGTGATGTTTTTCTGGTCATACTGGTGATGATTGTTCTGGAGTAACAAAAGGTTAGCTGAGCACACATGATACATTGATTACTCCTGAATTCACTATCTTCATAGATAAAATACAGATAATGTTACTCTTGCGTCTCTCTTTCCTATTGCTATATTTGAACTAAGAACTGAGTTCTTGCTTAAACGTAATGAAACTGCTTTAGCCTGATGGCAATTAAATAAAATAGGTTTCCTTATGAGAATTTTAGTTGCTTCTGGTAGTTTCATAGGGACATCTGCAGTGAACAGCTTCTGTTAGCTGTTTGCTAATTGATGGGTTCTTGATTATTAGCTGTTTCCTGATAGTCTGGTTCTTGATTAAAAAGGATCCACACCTTTAGTCTTTAGCTGCCTGCCAAGTAGAGGGTAGCTGAGTGGGGGACACTTGTTTACTTAGTAAGTGGGCATACAGCAACCTGAGGCTTTGTGAGTTTGTGTGGAGGGGGGCAGAAACGGCTCCAGATAGTGTGGGAACAGCACTGGTGGTTATGGGCCACAGGGCTCAGTCCCCAGCCTTGACTGGAGAAATCAGCCCTGGAAAACCAGAAACCATGACCCAGATGGAGCTCTGGAGGGAGGCTGCTGCTGCACATGTCTCAGGCAGCATCAGTCTCAAGTATATTTAGATCTTTGTTATGAAAACTGAAAAAACTGAATACATGATTCTCCCTTTCCATTCATAGAGTGGAAGGTTTCCAAGAAAAAAAACAGCACCTAAAATGAGCAAAGGGTGAACAGGCAAAGATGAATCTGTTAACTCTATCTTCATATCCAGAGAAGCTCTTCCAGACCTCGCATTTTTTGTCTGAAATGTCACTCTTCCCCAAGGATGTGCCAAGCCAAAAGAGGTACAGCATTGCAAGGTACAGTATGCTGTCACACCTGCATCTTGCGAAGCTAATTCTGAACTAATGGTTGCTCATACCCTCACTGGACGCGATGAGGACAGAACAGAGAGAGGTAGCCAAGACGAGAAGTGTCCCTGAGGCAGACATTCTGTGAGTGACAGAGCATGGACAGACTGACTTTTCTGCTAGATTCTTCATTTGCACTAGATTTCAGGGGCCCCAGTCCCTAAGAGAAGCAGGAAACATTAATTCGCTGAGTGGCCCTTTGGCTTGCCAGTTTTCCATCTCTGATTGCTGTTCAATTGTTCAGGACCAAATTAATTATTTTAGACAAATGGTTACTTTATATGGTAAAATACTTTAAAACATTCTGCAGACATTTTTGGATGCTAACGGTCATGCATTTTCCCACTAGCAATGTTGATTCAACTGACCATAGTGATAATAAAGAGCCAAAATAGTTGATTGAGTTAATAATACACAAGTTGAAGTATTTCTAAGTAGTCACAAAATAATTGATGTCACATTATGACCTGTCTGGTCAATTGCCCATGAATTATGAAGAATGAAAATAAGCCTTGATGGGGTAGGCTGTACACACCAACACAAGCATCAATGTGTCAACTGGTTTTATGATGATATCCATAGCACAAGAAACGAGTCAAGTGTGAGCAGAAGTGTCCAAAGTTTTTCATTATATTCCTGTCTTTTAAATATTTACCTGAAATGCTGCCATTATTTTCACAAAAAGGTTTGCAGGATCTTTGCCTTTATAATTTGTATTAGAAGTTCCAGCAGTAGGAAGAAAAAGTTGACTGAACTTGTTTAGGAGGAAGAAAGGAACATGTAAAGTTTAAAAAAGTGGCAGTGCCTTCCAGGAAGACACATGCTAGAAGCAGCCAGGTATGAGGCCACATCAGTGATCCCCCAGAAAAGATGCTGGAATAGCAGCATATGCCTACATACTCACTGCCACAGCTCTATGCAGCAGGTGCCTATTTATATAAAAAAAGTTCTAACCCCAATGTTCACTGAAAGAGCTCTTTCAATTTTTTCCCCAGTCACATGCAATGCACACTTATGATCAAATGGTGTACAGTTGGCCTTGTGCCTGCGAGTTCCTGTGAACCAGTGGAGTCAGGTTGTGAGAAGGTCTCCTTAGAACATTTCACTGACAAGGGCTTGCACTGCCTCAAGCAGAAAATCACTTGCCTAACTACTGGCTTTCTGTCATCATTGCTAAGTAAACCCTGAGAGAGCATTTTAGGTTTGTGTTTAAGGAAAAAAGATGTTAGCCTTGATGTGAAATGTTGAGCAGTATTCTCTAAAACAGAGACTACTTTTGATCCACTGGAAAAAAAAAATCTCAAGGTCGTAAAATCCAATAGATTACAATTAGATACTGTAATCTAAATAACTTCATCTGGAAATCACTGTACATAAGAACAGAAGTAACTGAAGTATTGCTTATAGGCAGGTTGTAACCTATGCTAGTTCCTCTCAGATTAATAGTACCTTCAGCTCTGAAAGAATATTAATCATCATTAATGGGTTGGATTCCAGGCTTCTGCCATCATTGCATTTCTGATTATTGAGGACACATAGAGATACGATATATGTGCTGTGAATAATGAACGTAACGAGTCTTCAGCCAAAGTTACAAAGTTCTGAACTTGCAGACTTGTGTCATCTGCACAAGTCTCAGTTATCCGAGATTTGAATGGATTATTTAAATTTTTTATATCTGTAACTTAATTGACAACAGAAATCACTACACAGTAAAATATATTAAAAATGTATGCTGGTTATGGAGTATAGAGATATATATTTATTAACTAGTCGTTAAGACTTCAGTGTGTTTTTTTACTTTGCAGTCCAAGGCCTTCTGCAACTGGACAGCTAGAAGTAGAGGAGACCACAAGTTGTATTTCTCTGTGCATCAAGATAACTTTAGCTAAGTAAATAGTTATTTGTACTGAGATTTTGTTTAACCAATTCCATGGAGGATTCAGTTGTGAAATTTAGATTAGGCTTCAAAGCAAACTTTTGCTCATCTCCAGGCAGAGTAATTTCCTCTAACGCTCTAGGCTACATCTATATGCAGTTAGAAGTATCCAATAAGTATTGTGTTTCTTATCCATGTAAACAGTCTTTTCTATTACCTGAGAACTGCAAGTCTTTAGTGACTTCTAAAACTAGGTTGTTAAATTTCTCTTAAGTCTGAAATAAATAAGAATTTACTATCTTCAGTATATGCATTTTAAAGAATTAATGAGGATTTAATAAATTAATTTCATGTGTTATTTGCATAAAAATGTACTTTATATTACACATAGCTATATTAAAAAACACTTTTTCAAAGTAAAGTAGTTAAAGCTGTAAGTTAGCTGAATACAAAGCTTTCACTTAGTTCCCTTGTGTCTATGACATAGTATTTAATTACAAGATCACCTGTGATATTTTGCACAGAATAGATGATGCTGTCTGACGAAGGAGCTATTCAGCTCTGTTTGCCGTTTTTCAGTGTGCGGCTCTGTTGCCATCCCCAGCAATATCCCAGGCTCTCAGTTGCCAGAGAAAGCCTTGACAGCAGTGAAAAGCAACGTCTTTTCCCCAGTCACAGCTTCAGAAATGGAACAGTTGTTTTGGCTGTAGTTTAAGAAAAACACATAAGGGGCTGATACCTGTCATGAAGAATATTAACCAGAATGCATAAAAGTTGGCAAATAAATAAGCGACAAGGTCTTATGACTGTATCCAATACTTTAACAGCAAACAGGACTATGAGTCCTGACTGCAATCTATTCTCTGTACACAATTTTTTGGCTCAGAACTAGAAGGGCCTGCAGTGAGGATGTGGTTTTCTAAGTTCAGAGCAGGAAGCCAGGTCATGGCTGAGATAATTAAGGGAAAATCCTGAGTGAGGTAGCAGGCCAAGTTAAAGGACAGGGGTCTTTACCTTACTCTAATACAAGTAGCCTTTCTGGTAGACAAAAAGACTGAACCCTAAGTTTTGCCACAGAGCACGCACTGGTCAATGTTTAAATGGGATCTAGAGCGTTAAGCAGCCCGCACCTTTGAAAGCCAGGTGGAAACTGCAGCTGCCTGTGCACTATGGGAGGAACACCACCTACCAGAGGAATCTTCTCTGTTTGCCTTCAAGGGTATCGCTACTCAAGTGGAATGAAAAGTGGGCAGAGCAAAATGCTTGGCAAATAAAGGACCTTACTGTTGTAGCTCAGTCAATCAGAAATGCTGTTTCCTGGAGAAGAAACAGGTTTTCTTCTGATAAAGCATTCTTACAAAGGAACTAGAAGCAATGTCAATATCATAAAGACTGGGAAGCTGTAAATAGAAAGAGCTCTTGTGTCAAAGATGCATCTACATATAACAAAGACAGAAATAAAAGTATTTTTGATCTCTCAAATACAGCACAAATGGGCAAGTTGCTGTGTTCTGTTTGAACAAGTGAGACCTGGATCTTAGGTGTATTTGTCATTATGGCAACATCATCTTCACGTGGAGGAACGTATGAACCATGTATTTCTCAATCAAAAACCAAGAAGATTGTGTTTCTTTGAGGTTTTGGGGAAAAAAAGAAAAATAGAAATGGGAAAAGTAATCAGGCAATCACTAAGAGCTATAGACAGAATCAAGATGGAAGTTAGGCCAGCGCTGCTGAGTATTACCAGCAAATCAGTCAGTAGGCCACTTGGCTTTTTTAAATGATAACTGAGGGTCATGAGCCTCATGACCATGGCAACAGCAATTTGCAAGCACTGCATGAGGACATGCCTGATGCCTCCAGGCCCACCTTCAGAGTGCACACATAGATGCAGTGTTTGTACTCTGTGCACATGCAGGTAAGCCAAGACATGTTCAAGTGTTCCACAGATGGCAGCAGGCTCAGGTCAGATGAAATGTCCCAACAGACTTGAACCTATTCCAGAGGTCAAAATATCCAAATTAGGCAGTTAAAAGGTAAAATTCTTGGAAAAACATGATGGGGGGGAAAAGAAATAGTGGAACAAGGAAGCAAAAAGTACTTACAATACTAATTTAAAGAACAAAAAAAAAGGTAGAGGTTAAACCTTATTTTGGTCTATATTTCTAAGCACTTTAACTTTCCCATGGTGGCAGAGCAACTCATGAATTTTCACTGTTGTGTATGCACAGCATAGCTTCAACATTACAGACCCTAAGTTCATCTTGTAATATCAGATTCAGTCACGCTGCTTTTCAGCAAGAGAAAACTCTAATGATCCCATATGCCTTTGTGCTCTACTATAATCTACTATCATCATCACTGAGAGCTTTTTTGGTCTCCATGGCTGTCTGTTTGAGCAAAGGAAATACCCAGGCCCTATATTTGATCTTTTACTTAACTCTTTATATAAGTCTTGATGAAAAATATTTTAGTAGACAGCATTAGGATAATGCAATCTGTCCTGAGCCAACTTGCAAGTATAAGAGCTTTTGGTGATCTTGAATTTGCTGAGTGGTTGTTCAGGTGATGCAGTTTGTGGCTGCCAATATATGAAAAAAATATTAATATCTGTATAAACTCTTTTTGAAAATCCCACACAGTCTAAGTACGTGCAAGGACATAAGAGAATGCCCTCCAGAACTGCTTTGCTTGTCTTCAGGTGAAGAATTTCTTGTCAGTTCAAACATACATGAATTGTTCTGGAGATGTGAAATTCCAGCACAGGCCTTGAATAGGTATTCTTGAAAACCCCAAAATATTTCCACAAAATGTTGAAAAGTTGGCTGACAGTCTAAGAAGGACTGAAATAAGCTGTTAATCCTGTGATTCCTCTGTCAGCTATAGTGTTAATTTGAAATTTATTTCCTCTTTTTTCTGGTAGTAGCAACATGTTGAGCTTTGCTCAGAATAACCCCCACAAAACTGTTGCGTATGATTTCCAGTTCACATATCAAGTTTTGCAGACTTTCCACTTCTGCATCACCAGTTTTTCTTGAATTATTCAGTTCCTTCAGTTAATGGCTACCAGCGTGCTGTACATGCAAGAGAGTATGTATTATAGCTTCATTTACTTCATGCGATGTCTTAGTCATTTTTAAATTTAGATTTTTCTAAATGCTTTCCTAAATTTGTGTTGATGCCTGGTAAACAAGCTGTGAAAGATCAGTCACCATTAACACAATCTGTCTATCCTGCACCAAAGAGCCCTTGAAGTGAATTTCCAGCGTGACGCTGCAGGGTGTCTTGGCTTTTTGGAATGCTACAAAACAAATTGTAAACAGTCTTCACTATGCCAGCACAAGCAACAGCTTTGGTACCGCTTTCTGCTGAATCTGCTTCACAAAGATTCAGTGAATGACAGTTGTTTAGGAATAGTAGACACTGTTTACCTTCTTGCTTTAACACACTGTAGTTTTCCCCAAAACTTATATACCATATTAGCTGTATTAATCACATTATTCTGTTTTACAGCCTTATGATAAGAATCATTCAAAAAATCATCAAGTCTGTTTTAACTCTTGTCTTTCCACTCCAACTTCAATAGTTCGGAGAATGCTCCTAAGCAGCATACCTTTTCTAGGTACAAATGATTCATCATTACCCTCAAAGGCAACAAGCTTTATGTCTGATCCACTTTCATATGAATATGGTATACCATATTTCTGGTGAATTCTGTCTTGGCGCACTTTCTGTTCAGGAGCTGGCACTGATGACTCAACCTCACAGTCACTTCTTGGCTTCACAGATAATCATCTTAACCACCTTCAAGGAAACTGTGAACATCTGCATATCTGCTATTGCATTGTCCTCCATCACCACATGTGGTATGTCTCTGTTGTAATGACTCTCAAGGATCAGGTGAGTCATGTTTCTGAAGACAGATTTTTCTCTAGATGCTCTCATCAGCCTAAGGACTGGTGGGAAGTTCCTAATTAAAATTGCCATAGTCATAAGAAGGCCATGCACCCCAAGGAAGAGGATTGTCTTCTTGACATACATTTTGTAAGGGACAATGTGGGACTGTGACCATCCTATTCCTTCATTTCATCACCATCTGAACAGGATGATTCAATAACTGAAATATGTTCTTTTTCACATGCCGTGTTTGAACACGTAATGGCTATGTCTCAGCTGCAGGACCCAGAACTGCTTCCCATGTTTTGGGTCTGCGTGTATGTGAGCTTCAACTCCACTCCTGCTCTATCTTGTGATGAAGACCTAGACATTCACCACCCTTTCCCCGAGCTTTGATTTTGTGGGGAGGGAAGCTGGGTGTTCAGGCAGCAGAAGTGTCTTGATACAATCCCGTCAACCTCTCAGTCTAGATGATCGAGATGTGGAAGGTGCATACCCAGCCACCCATCTTCTGCACAGCTTAAACAGAGGCCATCCACCTTCTTCTGTTGTAGCACTGAATATGTCACAATTCAGATATTGAAGCTGACGTGGCAAGTATTATCCTGCAACATGAGCACTCTTACCTTTCACAGTATTTAAGTGTGTCCTGCTGAGTTACCAAACCAGGTTCAATACTTAACAAACAACCCTAGAATTCATTCTGTCCTTTTTTTTTTCACTTGGATCTCTGTCTAGGATATTTGTCACCAAAAATCAATGTCATTTACAGGTTGTAGTGAACTTTTGTTGATTTGGAGAGGACGAGGATATTTGGGGTATTTTTACATGAATAATTTAGTCTGACTTCTTCATTCTCTTAATGACAGAATGCCTTCTCTAAATATTTGGTAATTTAATTTATTTTATAGTATATTGTCACACGGACATTACAAATGTGTTAACCAATCTCTTAATGCCATCATATTCAGGAATTATTGTTTTTTGCCTCGAGACTTCTTCAGACTTTAGAGTTTCAGCTTCCACAGAGGGATGGTGGTTTGAAATTTGCAGATGGTACCTAGTTTTCTAAAGAATTAACTCAAACCCTTAACTCTAGCCACAGCTATTATGTACAAATCCAGAGATGATACATTGGTCCTTTGCTGGAGAGAAAGGGAATGTCTGAAACTACTGAACAGGGTTTTCCCAAACTGTGGCTCAGTGCCACAGTTTCAATTTCATTGGGAAAATTTTGATAAAGAATAAGAATGGGATACCAGCAACCCAGCTTGAGCCAAAGCAAAATTTTCAGTCTTCATACTCTTCAAAAGTTCTGAGTTGGAACCTAGTTTTACAGCTTTTGTTTGATGCTGCAGATAGGGATAACACCATGAATTTTATAAACTGTTCTCCTCTCTTCACCTCGGCTCCTACTCCTTTCCCTCATCTTAGCTTCAGAACACAAAGCCTTTAACACAGCCCTGAAAATATTTTGTTGTCTGTTTTCAAATAGCCAATAAAGCACACATTAGTATTTGTCAACTATCATCTTTCATCTAAAAAACTCAAAACAATTAAGAAAGTTTATAATATTAAATATACAGAAGGAATTAATTGTTGAGAATTATTTGCATCTTATTCATGGATGAATGGAGACACAGGTACCTTCAGTAAGCCAAAGGCAAAGCTAAGCCTGGACCATTCTGCCCTCCATCCTCTGTTATAACTGTGCAATATACATAAACTATGACATTATGAAGTATGAGAACCTTCAGACAATGAGGAGAATGCTTTTCAGGAAGAGTGAAATTCTTTCATTCTAGTATGCACGTTTGGTTAACAATAATTTTAACTATAGATCAGTGAACACTAAACTTATGCTTACATTTTATTGCTTGCATTGCAGTTGCATAGGTTTTATGGTACTATTATTCAACAGTTAGCCTAACATAAGTTTCAAATGCATAGCTTACCTGTGATTTTGTTTAAAATTAAATATAGGCATTCAATACTTGTTTCTAGCTTCTCATTTCTCATTAAATCCATGCAATTCTTTAAAATTTAATAATGTGAGCTTTTTGCAACCATTTGAGAATCTGGGTTATGTAGTTAAAACACTGTGCAAATAATTCATATGATCAGACTAATATAACTTTAGTGTTATAGTCACTTTTGAAATTTTGAGATTGTAATTCAGCTACCAGGAATCCATAACTAATTGTCTTCACATGGTCCTGGGTGATTATTCCTTATATAATGAATGACTCCGAAACCTCTTGTTCTCAGAATACATTATAGTTTATAAAATAAATTAAGTTGCAGTTTTACCTGACAATTTTCTTACTACAATGGCTGTCGGAATGTGGATTCTAGGTTATGTTTGTATTACTGCATGTGTTGTTTACAGTGCAGAGAAAGGACTCAATAGCTCAGTTACATGTGAAACGTCTTCCTGAGAGATACAAATATGTGGAAATTATCTCACTGATGTAGGAGTTACCTCATCACTCATGAGCAGAGCTGTCCCCCATGGGTAATGGGACCATTGTTATCAGGCGAAGATTTACCCTGAGGGCAATATCCTGCCATTGATTTTCAGGCACCATTTATTGATTCCAGAGGATATTTGTGTGATACCTGATAGTCTTATACAGTCCCTATTTTAATGTACAATTGGCAACTTAGTGGTATTGTACAAATTATTTTTCATGTGAAAAAAATTAGTACAGTCCATTCAGTAAAGTTTTGACTATTATCTTTCATAGGAAATTTACCTTATACTGTCTGTTTAAAATACTCATATTATTTTATGCATATATACATTATAAACAGACAAGCACAGAAGGCACCCGTGGGACAACCCTGCTTTTTAAGTACATACATAATACATAGATACACACGCAGTTGTCGCCACATGTGCTTTGATGACCTGCTCATCCTAATTGCGTAGGTAATACTAAGGAACAGGAAAGGGAAAAAGAGAAGGGAAAAAAGAAGAGTGGGGTGGGGTGGGGGTATGAAGTGGAAGGAAGCATCATGGTCTGGCCAGGTAACCCTCACTGCTTTCCCAGTGAGTGAGGACCTCTCGGAAGAGCTACTTGAACCAGAAAGCTTTGATAAAATGGCAGCCACACCACTGTAACAGTGTGAGGTATCATGCAACCAAGGACAGTAAGATCAGAACTCCTGTGACAGGTCTGCAGGTTAATTACCCAAAATTTCCAGTAATTAGTGAATATTGGATGGCTTAGGCTTTGAGGACAGATTTTTAAGCACCATCCTTTAAAAAAAGTCCATTTCAGAGTGAGTTAACACCCAGATAATTGATGCTTTTGCTCACCCTTGAAAATCTTTGCCATAACATCTCTGCCTCATTTCTTCTGTAAAACAGAGGCAACAGTTATTTTATTGGGTTATTCTGAAGATTGCCTAATTTCTTGAAGGTGCTAAAACCCTTGTAAATGAGAAGCAACCCCACTTGACAACCAGTGATCGGTGGTGTGCCCACATTTTTATCTGTAACTTGCTGTTTACAAGACTGATGATCATGGGGTTTTCTGAAATGCTTACTGTTGTGGGTTAACCCTAGTAGGCAGCTAAACAGCATACAGCTGCTCCCTCTCTTCCTCTGCAGTGGGATGGAAGAGACAATCGGAAGGGCAAAAGTGAGAAAACTCACAGGTTGAGTTAAAGATGTTGTAATAAGTAAAAGAGGAAAAGATAAAACAAAAAAAACCCCAAAGAGAAAAAAGTGGAAGGGCAAATGAGAAAACTCACAGGTTGAGTTAAAGATGTTGTAATAAGTAAAAGAGGAAAAGATAAAACAAAAAAAACCCCAAAGAGAAAAAAGTGATGCAAAAAACAAGTGATGCAAAAATCAGTTGCTCACCACCAGTAGACTAACCCCCAGCCCATCCCCGAGCAACAGCAACCCTGGCAAAACTCACCCTCACCATAGAAGCTACTATGAAGAAAATTAACTCTATCCCAGCCAAAACCTGTACACTTGTCCAAAGAGAATTACAAAACACCTGCCTGTATAATAACCTGAGTACAAATCCATGCGGTATTTGCAAATAAAAAACATGCATTTTCAGTTAAAGTTGACCATATGGTTTATTTTATTATTAAATTATTATTTTTTAAAACAATATTTACACATTAAAACATAGACTTCTGGGCATTAATTAGGTTTTTAAGGAAATCAATCATTAGGTAATTAAGCAAATCTTCCTTGGGCTAAAGGATGTAACCCCAAAATTTAGGATAAATATTCTATTTGGAACATTTGAAATACATTTCTGAGTGAACAGGGAAAAAGAAAGGCAGAAAAAAAGATGGGGTCATGGTCCCAAATAAACACAGAAAACTTCAGAAAAATATACTAATGTTGGGGCAGCAGGTATTAACTCATGCTAATTTTCAGATATGCAAAATTATGTTTAGTGGAAGGCATCATTTACCTTATTCGTACTCACTGATGGGTTCCAAATATATCCTAAAAAAGATGGTGAAGCTTAATGACAATCTCTTACAACTGAAAAGGAATAAAGGCCTAAGAAATGGGATGGAAGAAATTCCTAGAAGATGTTATAATGCCAGTAGCAAACAGTGTCTGCTTACTTGTCCCACTGGCTGAAATCTGGCCTTAAAAGATGAAGTGTCAAGAACCTATGTTGAGTTTAATAGTACCAGTATCTTGCTCATTGCTTATGTTTCTAGAAGAAATAGAAAGTATTCAAAGACAGGTGATGAAAATGGTTACAGACTACAAGCAATTTCTAAGTGACTGAAGAAACCGAGATGATTTGGGCTGCTTAATTTAAAAAAAAAAAAAAAGACAAATAGACACTTCAGAGGGCATATATTTGATTCAGATAAAACAATAAAAGTTGCTGAGAAGGTCAATAAGGAACTCCTGTTTACCCTCTAACAATACAAGAACAAAAGTGTTTGATGAAATAGGAAAGCAATATACTTTTACACAGTTTGTAATTAACCTGTGGAACTGGCTGTCACAAAATATCAGTGTGCTCAAGAGTTTAAAAGCCTTTGAAAAAGAGGTGACATTTTATCTGAGTAATGAGAACATCCACAGTTAATTTAGTAAAAAAATAATATTTTGGACAGGATGCAAACTTTCATACTTCAGGATATTAACCAACTTCCACTTAGAGGATTGAAAGAATCTTTTTCTGGAAAGATCTTTTAAAAATTCTCTGCGCATTTCACAGTTAATTTTGTAGTGCCCGCAGCCAGAGACGGTGACCACAATTGTGCAGTGTTGCATAGTGACTAGATGGTCCACTGGCAGTGTCTTGGACTCATTGTATCCAGAGATACAAGATTCCCACACTGTGTAAGATTATACTCTTTATATTACTCTAAAGCACACTGATTCCTTCTGGAAGACTTTCCAGGCTCTAATTTACTATTGGTTTTACGTTTCTATTATTTTCTGGATTTCAGAATTTAATTAGACTTTTAAATGGTAGAATTTGTCTCCAAAAGCTGAAAGGCTCTATTCGAGAGTTTTAATACATGCATGATTTTGGTCTCAGTCTTGCTTGCTGCTTACTACAAGGAAAATAATATTTCACTTTTTCTTATCAATACAATTCATTATTTTACTTATTGTGTCTCTTTCTCACATTCTTTGACGTGACTTTCTTCTGTGACTATTCTTACTCTAAACTTTTTGTAACTGAACACAATGGAAGCTTTATTCAGTCCGCTCTCTCTTTCCATGGTGTTTCATTGTCTGGTTGTTTTGTAAAGAATTGTAAATGCGAGAAACTGTTCATTAAAATAATCCTTTCAGTTCCTACATTCTTCAGTTCTACAGATACACACACACACACACACACACACACAGAGTCATGCATTGTACCTGCAGTTATCAAGCTAAAAAATAAACTTACAGAAGTCTGCTGTATCCCTACATAAGGATGTTAAGCTTTTTGCATTTTTTTTTCTTAGTAAAAACTAAGGGTAGACAGGAAAGGTGAGCAAGGAAAAAAAAGATTTACTACCGAATTTCAATATTTTTCCTTGTTGAGTAGAAGGGAAAGGGTTTCAAAAGTCATTTCAGAAGGTGAAAGGCTTGAACAACCAGCCAAAATTACAGATGTCACACTGCTTTTCCTTGTTGAAGCCAAAGGCTTGACCCTTAGCCTTTCATTTTCCAAGCAACTGACTTAACTCCAACCTATTGAACTGTTCTGGAAATGGTTGCCTAACAATTTAATCCAGTAAAATAATTGTAATAACTAACTAGGAACTGGGCACAAAATGGGACTGACCCCATAAGTGGGTTTAGGATACTTGCCTGTTGCACAGGATGACTGGAGGCTTCTGACTATGACTCCAACTTTGCCTTTTTCTCTGGTTTGTTGGCTATTCTGTTCTTGGGAAAGAGATGCTGTCTTCAAAGCACACGTGCTAAGCTGTTGCTCTGACTTGCCCTTTTAAGAAGTCCATCTCCAATGACATTTTATGGAGAGCAGACTCCTAAGACTAAATTACTATCTTTGTTGTTGTTTCTTAACATCACATTTATTCTGAATGTAAATGAGAATATCTGAGTATTTGATGAAATTATCATTGAGATGACATATTCTGTAACCCCACTAAATCTGCATTTTCAGATAAAAACATTCTGTTGGAAAATTCCCAAATGGTTTTTATAGTCAATACATCCTGTTTTCTTGTTTTCTCTTAGAACACCTAAAATAATAACAAATTGTGCTCTGTGTTTTATAGACTGAAAACCTCTATCCCAGCGTTCACAAGCCAATATATTCACGTCCTTCTCCTATTTATAGTATATGCATTTTGATTAATATTATACAGAACAACCTTCAAATATAGCATCCAGATAGAAAATACTGTGGTCGGATTCTGCAAGAAGTTTTAGTGCATTGATGGTCTTAAGAAAATTAAGATGCAATGAGTTGCTTGAAAAAACTGAGTACGTGTTCACGCAGGGGATTGCTGAGGACCCAAACTCTTAACATCTGAGTCCAGGCAAATACTGTGTTAATGTGGAAGCTAGACAGTTACACAAAGGCATGAGCTGTCTGTGGCATAACACCTCCCCCATATAGGATGTTCTCAACATTCAGTTACACTTTGGACAGTAAGGGAGGTACATTAATATAGGGTGATGGCAGAAATACCTCTTTCAGCAAGAGCTAGTTTTCTATTTTGCAATCTTTTGGCTAACTGTTATCTCACTATATGCAAAATTCCACTGGTTTGCAGGAGTTAAGTACTACTGAACATGAATAAAGTGGTAAGGTTGTGTCTGCTATGAATTTTGAAAAAAATCAGATGTTTTGTTCTGGGCTGTGCCATTTCCTTTGGAATAAAACTGAGTCTTTACGATCATATGTAGAACTAAGACCACGTAATTGGACAAAAGCATCCTTCTTCAGCTTATCATCAAACCATCTATCATGTAAACCCAACTGGGTATGGGGAGATGGAAAGAGATTCTCCCCATCCCTGCTGCTGCCTCTATGGGGAGTCTGTTTAGAACAAGCTTCCTGGGGATGCTCCATTAGCTTAAAACATATTGTATAGCTCTTCTTTTTTTGTTGTTGTTTTTGTTTTGTTTTCCAGCCAGAAATCTTCAAAAGCTTTTAAACAACCAGGGCCAGGAAAGATTGTTTTCTGAATTTAAAAAGCAGAAACATCAGCAGAGAGTCTCCTGTACACATGATTTCTTTCATTCTCTATTTCTTACATTAAGCCAATTACTTAATGGACAGAAAGTTATTTTAAAATCATTCAGAGTGTGAGGCAGATTACAGAAAAATCTCCTTAAGCAATGGAAAACAATGTATAAATAATAAGAATCTAATCATTCCCTTTAATGAAAAACTGCTCACAAGGGAGGAAAGATACACATGCATATGTACTAAAATTAAGTCATCCTAGTTACATGCTCGTGTCCCCGTGAAGCATGCTCTTCAAGCACCATTCTGAAGCTTAAATGCTGCTATTCTTCATGACCCAAGACATATGTAGGGAGAAGACAGTGCTGTACTCATGTCAGCTCATTTTTTGGCAGCTCTCCTGACTACAGAAAACAAGAGGAAACTTTACCGTGCTATTTCTGTTTTGACAATTTCTACATTTCTCCCCACCCCCCAAAAAACCAAAACAAACAACCAACCCCAAACCCAAACCAAGAAGACCCAAACCAGCTGAGGAAGCCTGATAGTCACATACTTGGGTCCAGGTGCAGAGAAGACTAAAAAAGTTTAAGCATTCTCCAGTAGCCTGAGTTTGGGTCCTTTGGTATGCAGCCCTCTCTACCATTTAAGGCAGACACAGGCTCTGGATACTCATCTCGGATATGAAAAGTCCAGCTTTAAAGCCTCTTCTTATCAGATGGAGTAGATTCAAACATTCAGCATCTTTTCTCCATGCAGTATTAATAACGAGTTTCTGGCTGTAGGTAGACAGGAACTAAGAGACAATACAGACTGTTTGTATGCTTACCAAATGACACTTCCTTCCTTCCTTCCTTCCTTCCTTCCTTCCTTCCTTCCTTCCTTCCTT
>NW_008794414.1:834230-849326 GCF_000699145.1 Aptenodytes forsteri
CTTCCTTCCTTCCTTCCTTCCTTCCTTCCTTCCTCCCTTCTAGCTTCTTTTAACCATAGTAATAGTTTCTACTGTTATGAAAAATCATTTAATGAAAAAATAATCCAACATTGGCAACCAGAAGTGACAAAAACCTGGGATGGACCTGCCAAATGCTAGCTGCCTATCTTCTAGCCAGAAAGTCTGGTTGCCAGTTTCAGAAGTCGTTTTGTAGTTTGAATTATTTGCTAGAACAGTATGAGGGGGCAAAAAGTTACCTTTATGGCAAAACACTGATCTAAACCTCCACAAATATTCAGAAAGTAATGCTCCACCTCCTCTCCTCCCCATCCCCCCAAATTATTGTTTTTATCCACATACAATTTATAATGAATTTCAGAATATTTCAGTCAATTCTATTTCACCAACAGCTCTTGTCATTCTGCTTATGCTTTCTTGGTGTCCAACAGCAGCAGCTCTTTTCTTGGCAAAGTCATAGGTTATTCCCTAACACCTCATTGAGCTGCAGTTCCTTCCTGCACAGAATGGGCAGGTACTTTCCAAAACAATTTTATGCAGATCAGTTAAATTCTGTCCACATCTTTGTTGATGAGGTGAACGCTTGACAGAAATACCTTCTCAATTACCACGTTTTGAACCATTCTTACCTCTTCCAGGAATTGCATCAGTGGGTTCACCTTAACAGTAGAAAAAGCATGACTAGTGAGCCATGGAGTGCAACTACAACAGAACGTTTTGGTTTTTAACAGGTTTAAACCTATTACAGAAAATATTGGCTTAAACAATAGGTCTTTTTACTACAAAAAAGTGAGGACTGCAGGTGGGGCAGGGGGGGTTGAGGAGGCAAAACTGGCACCTGTAGGATGAAAGAAGAAGGTCGAAGGTAATGTTCTTCAAAAGCATGTTCTCCACGGAGGAGTGGAGGTGTGTGGGAGCTGAAGTTCACACTTTAAAAATGTTGATTAAGTGTCTGTTTGTCTTGAGTCCTTTCAAGCAGTGGGGAGCTCCCACTGACATCAGTAAGTTTTTACCCCTATCTTCCTTCTGTATTTCTAAAATGTATAATTCTTTAGTGCAGAAGACCTAAGGCAAGTAATATTTGACTCAAAACTGTTTCCATTAGGGTATATTGGGGCTATAAAATTAGTGGGTTTGGGGGAAAAAAGGAGTTTCTGTTTCCTACCATCATACCTAGCTATGCTGTGAAATGATTTTGATGTTCAAAAGACCTGTTGAACACACCAGTCCTGTATTTATTTTGCACAGAATGTCTGAAGGTGTTTTGTTTTTCTCTCACTTAATCTATTTGTGCTATGTAAGTACATTGCATCCTCTACTACCCTTTTTTTAAGAATGTGAATACAGCACTTCATTATTAGGTTTGCAACTCAGAAATTATTCTTTGTTGAAGAAAGGAGAAACACCCCCAACTAATTAACTAATGTGCTATTTTGTTCTGTAAATTCTCCTTTAATAGTTAGTGTGCATAGATGAAAAGGAGTCAAAGCTGCCATAAGGTTTAATACATTTCACTTGTACACCCTCTGTGAATTTATCACGATAAAGAAAACTTTTCCAGTCTGAACACAGCTGTTACAATCCCCTCAGTTGTTATAGTTGCCCAAAACACTGTTTAGCCTAAGTTTCCCCTACAGCTAGAGTGTTTACTTATGATATTCTCCTGTCTGTTTGTTTTACTAGCAGGCATCCCACTGTTGGGACCGTATTCCCTGTTTGTTCATTTGATCATGTATAGTGTGTGTAACATACTGTATTTGGTTAAGGGAACTTTTTTGTTATTAGAGAAAGCACAATTTCTTATATCATCCTCTGCCAGACATATTGACTATACAGTCATCTAAACCTATGTTTGCAATATATATAATTAACATTTATGGAGCCTAGATAAGAAAACTGCCTTTTTTCCCACTATTGCGTCTACTTTACAAAATTATATTAAGCTAAACAATAAATCAAAGACAGCCCTGACATAATTCTAATTGTTATTTGGTTCTCTTGAAGCATTCTCATATAAGCTGAATTTAGAAGATTTCTTCACAGTCCTTTTCAGATAGCTCTAAAAGACAGTTAAGCAGATGTTTTTACTGAAGAACAAAGGCAAATGCAACGTTACTCAGGAATTCACGTGCCCTGTGAAGAAGGGTTTTTCCTGAGCAGTGCTTTGGGTACAAGAACAGGGGTGGAGAGACAGAGAAAGCCAGAGAAGAAAGCCTTTTTCCAGGGTCATTTCTATCAGCATCAACACCAGCTTAGCAGATCCCGGTTCACTCCCCACTTTCAGCTGCTTGCTTCTGCCCCCACATTAGACACTGACACTGCCTCCTCAGTTGTGTCAGAACAACGATTTGTAGGGCTCTGCAGTGAACCAGACTGGAGAACTGGTATCTGTTAAAAATAACAGGGTATTTTTAACCTGTTTCAGTTTCTTAGTTGGCTCACCACATGGCCTGCCAGCTATGCTCCCCTAACAGAGCGGGCAGCGCAGGGACAGAAGATGAGAGGCAGGGGGACAAGAGCGGGCCCAAAGAGCTTAAGCTGGTGCTGCTGCTGAAGTCCCTGGAAGCTTGGCCTAAGCCAGCCCCCATGAAGATGCTGTCATAACCCTGAACAAAAAGGGGGTATTGGCCAGAAGAGGCTTGGATCCTGAATACAAAAACTGAAACAGGATTTCTACTTTGGCAAAAGATTCCTATCTTTGATCATTTTTATTATTTATTATCTTGATCATTTTTGTAAAGGAGCAGACCTGCGTCGGTGACATTTCTCCCTGCTATCAATTTCTGCTCATTTTAATAAATGCAAAACTAGATTGGTGAAAAATGGCTGAAAAAGAGTTGAAATAAGTACAAAGGTGAGAAGCCTGAAACATTGCTTTGTCCACTTTCATGCTTTCCTTCATAAAGTAACATGAATCAGAAAATCAGCTCAGCAAATTATGTAATTGCAAACAGCCCTCCCTACCCATCTTATTTGGTAGGCCAGGCCACCATCGTATTTGCTTATGGGAAAACTTCCAGTAGATTCATTTAATTATACAGCGTATTTGGCGGTTATATTGGCCAGCCTTTCAATATTATATTGTCCAGTTGTCCAATTCATGTAATAGGTGACATTGATAGTAAAAAGAGTATGTTTATGAAGCAAAGCTACATGCATTGGTAGGTAGTTTCTGCTTTGTGAACTTTAGATTTTCTTTCTTCCAAAATCAAAATCAAGAGCTTTATTTCAAGCATCAGACAAAGACATTACTGCAGCTTAACACAGGGCTGTGCAGCAGCTGAGTGTTGGCAATTGTTGGTTCAGTTTTAACAAAAAAGCAAATGCAAAGTGATGTAACATATCTTTGCACTATTTAATTACCTGCAAAATAATGTCAAATCATCTGACATTTTTCATGCCCTGCCAACACCCTGATCCTGACTTCACTGGGAGTCTGAGACCTCTGTATTGATCTATTCATCACTCTTGCCTGGTAACCTCTTCCTTTTCTGTCAAAATATTGCTTGATTTTTATTCTTATTTTACACAGCTGTTACATCTATTATGCAGCTTAAATAAAGGCACGTTCTGGTTCTACAGTGATGCACGTGCTTAGCTTTAAGTTTGCAACTAGGCCATGGAAGTCAAAGTTGTTTCAGTTTAAGGACCCACATAACTATCGAAAGGATTGGGTCCATAGCCATGTAAAGATAAATATCAGAAACACAAATGAAAATACTTGAGCATATGCACAGCTTACTGTGGCATTACTAAGTCATTAGGGGTGATTGCTTGTGCCAGCAACCTAATATAAACATTAGATGATTTTGCATCTCCCTGATTGATCATACATTTGTTAGAGATGATGAGATGAATTTCATATTTCCATACAGCCTGAAAAAACTAATAAAATGGAATAGGACGGTATAAAACAGAGAAGACCTTCTTCTGAATCCTGAAGGTCATTTCTTCATGAATACAGAAATATACCATCTCTTGGTGAAAATGTACAAATATATTCTATAACATAATGCTCTGTATTTATATTTTAAACATTTTAATGAAATATTAAACAGATTCAGTTTGAGATCCTGTTATTAAGGTATAGGAAAGGTCATGACAGTAGAGAGACTGCAATAGCTACTCTGAACAAAGTAGCTTGTTATTCAGTAACAACGTGAAGTTTTAACCTGGAGCTGATATGCAATAACTAAAAATTAGAAAACTATAACTTTCTTGTTTCTTATTTTTGTAAGTAATCTTTTTCTCCAGGGGTGTGTGTATGTTCTTTAAAATGTATGTTCTCAAACTCATCTCTTTCTTATCCTTTCCTTTATTCTTCCTTTCTAGCCCCTGCTTTTTCCTCCGCATTCTCCCCTCCCCCCAGTTCTCTTCAATTTGATCTCATCCATATGGTCTTAGACAAATTGGCTGCAAAAGATCTGGGTAAGGTGAGCAGATGTCCTGTGAAAAAAAGTCATCAGGGTGTCCATTTTTCCCCCATTTCTTCATATTACACTACTCAGTTGCACAGTAGGGGAAAAATAATAGGCAATTTACATAGAGAAATCGTTGGATAAACCTGTGTTAAAACACTGGAAAAGAAACTTTTGCAATAGTTTGTCAAAATTAAAAAAGAAAAGCAAAAAACATTGTTCGCTCTTTGCAGTTATGCCAGCAGGTTGTCTAAAACATCTGCTCTGGTAATATGTCACAAGAAATAGCCTGTGCAGGTTAGGCCAGTACATAATAGAAGTAAATGTATTTTTAAATGCCAGGTTTTAAAAGAAGACAGATCTGCTTGGTATCTCATTATAAGGGAAATGGCTTTTCATGTCACCCCATCAGTAGTTGTGCAGCTTTGGGGAAAGTTTCAAAGGTTACGATCTATACCTTTTAACTCTTAACTAGCTTACAACTTTTCCCATGAAGAAACTCTGGATGGTTTTAATTCTCAAATAATAAAATTGACTCTTTTTTTGTCTTTAAAAGAAGAAAGGGAATTTGCCTTATCTCTGCATATGGCAAATAGTCTTCCAATTTCTGGACAGGAAAACTCCTTAGGAACATCATGTGGGGTTCCTGCTCTAGATGTTTGCTTCTCTGCATGTTCATGTGCATAAACATATGAATCTCAAAAATCTTTTGGGGCTGATTCTGACTTAATGGCAGCATAACAATGAAGCAAAATCACTGATTTCCCTAGAAGTGCCTAGTCACATCAGTGAAGCATGAATTCAGCTTCCAGAAAGCTTCAGCTTTCTCTGAAGACAGCAGAATAGACCTGTCTTAAGTCAAAAATCCTTGCATAAATCTGCATGTTTTGGACCCAAATTCAGTAAGTCGCTAAAATGTGTACTGCATTTAAGTATGCTTGCACATGTTTGCACAATTTGACCAAAAGAGAGACATTTAAGCATGCAGTCATATAATTCACTAAATCATGGATTATCCAGCAAAGTACAAAAACCTTTTAGGTGATACAAGGTTCCTGACTGAATTAAACATTTAAATACATGATTCCCTTGGAGCTACTTATGATCTTGCAGTTATGCAAGTACTTAAAGATTTTGGTGAACTAGACCTATATCATTAAGTATACAACACCAATAGGCATTAATTTCCTTTTGCTTACACTGGTTGTAAGCATATAAAAAAATAAAATAAAAAATACACTGACTCAAGTAAGAAGGCAATAATTTTCTGGATGCACTATGATTATTTCTGAAGTTAAAGTGTTATTAAGTCAAGCAGTTGCTCAACAGAAAACACACAGATACGTACCAGTTTTGACTCAATGTTCACTGAGAAGTCAAGTATATATATTTCTGGTTAAAAGCTTAGAGAAAGCAGGCCCAGAATAGAAGTAACCTGCACAATTTTTCATTTACTACACAAAAGTCCTTGCTCTGTCCGTTTTGGAGAAGGGTTTTAAAGGTATCCCAGTGCATTCTTACTGACTCTTCTGGAGTGGCTCCAACTCTAGTTTTTCACAGGCAAAAATCCTATATTGTGAAAGCTTTTGGGTCTATTCCCTTGTGGGTATGTTCAACATAGTAAAACTCAAAATATTTTTTTTAGAATAAAATTACTATTTCTTCCTTGCTTGAATTATCTCTTGATTGAAACTGAACAGGAAAAGCTTCCACATTTTTCCTTTGTGTAGGTTAATCCCTTATATCTCATCTTTTATTTTTTTTTTAAATAAAGTACTATTTCCTATGTTGAAAAGTTGAACATATTTTAAAACCACAATTAAGAAGTGTGAGAAATAAGGAAAATGAATGATGAAGTATAAAAATGTGTCAGAAAGAAAGGATCTGATTATCTGGGGAGGGTTCTGCTTTGCATTGATATTTCACAATAGTACTCTAGTCTGAACTACTCTCAATTTCTTAACCAAATTACCCTTTAAATTACCAAGCAAGGGCCATATGCTTCCCTCATTTATGCTGCACATATCTCAGATTTTCACTTAATTTAAACGAGAGACATGATAAGTGTCTCTTTAGTTTAAAGGAAACCTGTGTGCACTTCTTTTAGTGCAATTTTCTGAAAGTTACCATGGTGAGAAACGCTTTCTCACAGAGTCCTCCTGATCTCTGACTCGGTCTAAAAGTTCTTCCTTTTTAACTTCTTTACACCATCATCTTTCTGGTCAAGGCCTAGTCAAGACTCTTCTTCAGTGCTTCACAATGGCTACTTTATTTTCCTAAGGAGAGTTACGGTAGGATGAATAACATTTGAGACAAGAAAAAGACTAAGATTTAGAAATGAACTTAAATTTGCTCCTAAATTTAAATTCATTCATAACTCAGCACTACCACAAAGATTAATAAAGTGCCTAAAATTATGCATAATGTTTAGGTAACTCACTAAATCTGGGTTCATTTTCTTGGAAATAGAGTAACTGGACAGGTTTCAGAATGCACAAGTTAAGACTGCTTATGTCCATATGTCCATAATTTGATTAAATCATTTTTTTCTTGGGGGACTTGTACATGCATTGTGGTACTGAAGCATTTGTTCCACTGTTTCATATGGTGCTGAGATTGTTTTCCTAGTGGTGCTGTGTTGTGTGATAGAACCAAAATGGTATGACCTCTAACAGGAACTGAGGTTAGCTAGTTACATAAATATTAAAGTGTTGGGCAACATTAGGCTTGTTATGCTCCATTTCTTGCCTCCACAATATCATTTCCTACTTGCATTTCCTTAAAAGGTTGATAGATGTAGTATAAAAGGAGCATGGATAGGCTGAATTAGGATTTAGCTGCAATATTTTATGGACAGCTAGAGGTTGGTGATGACTAAGTAGACTTCTTGATGAAGTAATTACTGTGGATGTGGGAAGAGGGAAACAACAGCATCTACTTCTTGATTTCCAAAATTCCTCATAGAACAATACATGAATCCTGTTAAATCATCCAAAATGGTGACATGGAGTACACCTATTTCCATGCCTGTGCCTCCCTTATGCTAGGTCAGAGAAAACAGAAGGCCATTAAATCTTGATGATTTCCATTTGAATGTGAAAGTGGGATGGTCATGTTGTAGGTGAAACCAAATTCTCCAAATCTTTCTGCAGGGAGCTGACCTGAAACTCTCTTATCAGGAGGGCTGGATCATTATATACTAATTAATGCAGATTTTATAAGACACAAAGTGTCTACAAGTACATTAAGAGCAAGTCCTGACGATTTTCCCTCTAGTATGCACATCCATCATTCATTTGTAGCAGTATACCAGATATCAGTCTTGCTCTGTAAACACTACATGCAACTGTGCCCTGGGGTCTGCCAACCAGCTGGACCTAGTGTCTTGGGGTAATCGTTTCACTGTTAGGAATATACTCCTTGGTAGAAACACTTCAAAGGATTCCTGCCACTCTGTCCTTCCCTACTGTTGCAGCCAAGCCTGGCAGCCTCCTCCATGGGCAGCGCCGACGTGCCCATTTAGTAATGAGGAAATCACACTCTCAGCTTCTCACCCTGGGAATGAGAATATTGCACTCAGGGACAGACAGAGAGAGGACAGAGAGAGAGAGAGAAAGATGCTTTCTTAGTTCATTGGCTCTCTCTAATTTGAAGACTAGCCAAACACAAAGAAACTGCAAAATCAAGAAAGAGACACTGAGATTTGGAGGAGAAGGAGGGATTCACACTGGTTGGTTTTGCAGGTTTCTTTTTTCTGGATCAATGTAATTTTTCAGTTAGGTAAAACAGAAGGATACTTTTTGATGACAATTTTAAAGCTTCTATGTCCCTGAGTTTTAGATATCCTTGAGAAACAGAAGGTAACTATATGGGATTGCCAATAACCCTGATGTCATGAGTGATGTTTTTAGGCTTGTAGGGTTTTGTTTGTGTGTGGCAGGGTGAGGGTGGGGGTTGTGTGTGGTTTTAGGCTCTGGGCTATTAGCACTGCCCTGTGGGCCTGAAGCAGCTGGTTCCCCCACCTTATAACAGACTTCAGGAAGACAGTCTGTGCTCATAAATATATGGCAGAGGTCAAGGGATACCAGTGTTGAATACTATTCAGCAAAAGCTTAAGTAAATCTTAAGACAACATAAAGCATTTTTTGGCACCCAAACTCAATCCACGTGGGGAAGGAGATAAGGGACTGTACCATATCTCTGTGATGAGCAACTTAACTTAAATTGTGTTAATGCTATACCTAGCGAGGTAAATCAGCAGCAGAAGTCTGAATTTCAATAGATCCAACAACAGGATTTTACACACAATTTTTCTCTGCCACTTCTGTGAATTACCTGTCATTTACTATTTTTCTATTCATTCACAGTATACAGTTGCAGGAATCAATGCTTAGTGCCCACTGTGGAAATCTGATGGTAAAAAGGCCAGTTCAGTGAAACACCATAAAAATACCAGCAACAATATAGTATTTTATCTTAATGTTTTTTTTCTTGCCCTGGTTTACCGGATTCAGTCACTTTGAGCGATACTTTGGTAGATAGCAGAGATCTCCATGCCAAATCTAGAGAGACAATCAGGTTGCCATTCTCATTTGCATTCTCAACAGACCTTCAACCTTCCTCTTTCATCATCTGTGTTCGGCACGTATATTAGGATAACAGTGTTTGTGGCAGTTTTTGTGTAGTGATGTGTGTGTGTGTTTATGCTCTTCATATGACATCTGTTAAACGCGACTGCCATAGTTATTTCAACACAATGCACAAAAATTAGTTCAGTTGTGAACTTTGAGTTTCATGGGCTACTGGGGGAAAATGGCATTGGGAGGGTTCAAAAAGTGTGAAAGGCAGTTAAAAAGGATGTATATGCTTTATTTGGTCTAATTTAAATTTCAACACTTACCAGTTTCATCATTCAGTGTGGATTTGTGGTACTGTTACAGCACCTATGCAAATCACTTGGTCTGTCTTTGGGGCTTTTCACTTTCTTTTCCACCATGACACAACAGTCTTCACTTAATGTACAACAGGCCCTAAGTTTTAGTTTTGCACGTGATCAAAAGGAGATAAACTCCTTTCACTCTTCACGAAAATCAATATTATGGCAAGTAAGATGTCATTTTGTGGCTATTCTGTATTCTGTACAGTATTCTGTATAGTATTTCTATAGTCATTCTTTTGCTGTCTTCTGACTGTTTCAAGTATAGTATGACATACATAAACCACAGGATGGGGATCTATGAACTTTCATCACATGCATGTCACACATGCACAGATGACAGGATTTTCAACCTCTGATAGCAGAATTAATTTTGTTAACCTTATCTGTAGCAGAAGTGGAAAATATGCAGGTGGCGAATAAATAGTATGAAGAGATAATAGAATTACTCAGCCTCATTAAATGGCTACACATTGTGCTATTTAGTAATACACTCAATAGCCAGGTGTCTTGAAGAGCAGGTACAATAGATTATTAACTGTAGGGGGACTGCACACATAAAGACATAACTGCTAAGGGGATTCAATGCATTCTGCTCAGCACCATATGCATAGAGACATAAAACAGTTATTATTACGACATAATCTCAGCTTGTCTAACACAGCTATCCCTATCCTTTCACTTGGTCCTCTTTTCTCTGCTTTCCTCCCTTTTCTTTTTTCAGACTCTAACTCTATAAGGGAACATAACAAAATCTTTCAAATTGAAATCTCACACCTCTCCACCCTCCTTAAGAAAGGAACGCATGCTATCAACAATGCACATTAATCAGTTATAAATGAAAGTAATAATAATCTGCCATGCTCTTCTGCCTATTATCATAAGTAGCACGAAATGATAATTTAATAGTATGCAGTACTTCACTTCATCAATAAAAGTATCCAAGCAGCAAAGCACAAACACTAACAAGTGTGCAGCACAGTCAATTCTCATCGCATCCCCAGGACCTGATTCATTTTTCATCAGCTGTAATGCCAGCTTGCCAAGTCACAGAAGGGAGGAATGAAAGCTGCTTCTTCAGCCTCACTAATGTGTGAGAGGGAAGAGGGCTGCCACTCCTTTAGCCCTGCCTGCCTGAAAAGCTGTAATGACCCCATGGTGTCACCAGCAGGGACCCTACTATCATCTTCTGCTGCTACTGTCGTGTTTTTTTCCAGTCCTACACAGCTGCTGAGAACAGCTGGCTCTTCCTTTTCTCATCATCTTATCCCACGTTGGAAATGAAGATTGTCTCACGTTTGGCTCTTAAAATGGAAAGTATCACAACTGCACGACAGTGCAGCGCGCCGTAGCCAGTGGCTGGCTGACACACAAGCACTGCTTTGCTGGGACCCCATTTGCAGCTTCGCAGTCCCTTTGCCAGGTTATTACCATGGTTCCCACTCACGCAGGCCTTTTTCCTTACACATACTGGGTCACCAGTGAAAACTTTCATCCTGACAAAACGGGTTGGAAATTCTATGTCAAAATGCTCTATGGAAAATGCAGTTTCCACAACATAAATGTTTACTGTGGGAAAAGATCTATTTTGCCCAAAGTGAAACAAAATGGAAGTGTTTTCTTACAAGGAAGTTGTGACTTGTATCTCATCCACCTGTCTCCTCAGGGAAGACTCTGTCCTTCGAGGGTTATTGCTGTCTTTCCTCAGCTTTGACTAACAGTGCCCTTCTTGGAGGTACAGCCCAGCTCATAGAGCCACAGAGGTGAAGGTAGCGCTTGGCATACAGCTTCTGTGTGGGATCCTGGCAGCTGCATTAACATTGCATCAGGTGAAAATGTAAATGTTTCCACATTCCCAAACAGACATCTTTTTTTTAAAGCTGACAGCCTTACAAATGATTTTTCAGCGCATTTTCATTTTTGACGGTTGTCAATACACTTGAAACAATAATATAGGAAGACAAAAAACTTGACACCAGAGTCCTGTGTTTATTTTAACTTTGACGAATGAAACCATGCCAACATGTCTGCTCCTGTAGCAGTTTACAAGTATGCCTATACGACACATACAGTTCCTACACACAGAGTAGCACTGTGGTAACCAGCTCAGAAGAACAGTACTGGTGTTTATTTAAGTGTTGGGATTTTGACTGCATATAACCTTTTTCAAATAAGGCTACGCATCACCTGAGAGTGAATTCATGTCTCCCCTGCCATTTACATGTGCCTGTAATTGAGCCATCCAGGAAATTCCAGGCAGAGATCTTTCTTGTAGTCCTACAAAAGGACTGAATGCCAGATGCAATAATAAAGTAAGAAAAGTTAGAAGACACACTCATAACCCAACAAAGTTACAGGAAAGTGAATGAAAAAATTAAAGAAAATTTCCTTCAGAAGTTCAAGGTTCGTCCTTCCCACAGAACTATAACAGGTCCGTGTTAGCTGTCAATCCTATTATTAATTAAAATTTATGTTGCGGTGGTTAGAAGATGCTTTTTCCTCACTAGCTTTTAGTGACCAAAACCCAGCAAAATTGGTACAATTAAAAATTTGGAAGCTCAAAAAGCTAAATTTTGTCCATTTTTAATTTTCAGTAAAAAGGCAAAATTTCTCATTGGGTATAGATAAAGGTATTAGTTCAGATCTGGTAAGACTGAAAAATAACATTATCCTCTAGGCAAGTACTAACAACATTATATGTTCTCAAGTTACATTAAGAGTCAGACAAGCTACAGCTGCTTACATATACAGTTAAAAGTCATCATGTAGAAAATTAAACAGTCTATGCTATGTTCACATCATGGCTGTGACGTGATTTCTAATCGCGTTGAGTTGTTCCATGCTTGGTTTTTGGTTCTGATGCTCAGCACAGATTTGCAACACCCAGAGCTCAATGACACTTTTTCAAAAACTCTGTTGTCTGCTTCCTGTACAGCTACTAATAGCTGCAAAGTGTCAAATCACCACACTACCTAGACATTCAGCCAGTAAGTAGAGCTTATTTTGTATTTGCTGCTTGAAAGGAAATTTCCAGAGGATTTTAGTCTGTGAAAGGCTGGGCAACAGTGCTCAAAAATATAAGAATTGGTTTAATATGCTTGGAAAAGGGCAGATGTGACTATATTACTCCATTACACATGGAGGAAAACTAAGGCATAAAGATGTAAAATGACTTCATAAACCCAGAAATGAGTACTGTGAACATTTCACTTCTTTTTGTTTATCACTCCAGCCACCTGGTAATCCCAGCAGCTAACCCAAACTTTTGGCTAGATGAGGAAAAAGTATTTCTTCTGGAAAGCCATCCTTGCATTACACGCTCAATATGTAACCAAGTGGTTATGTCAAGTGGAAAATAGCAATTTTATGACAACTTTTTCTGTACCAATCTCTCTTAGTGCTCCAAACTTTATTATATGTAATGACATGTTATTGAAACACCAAACTGCTTTCAGTAGTCACCACAGTTCCTTTTTTACTTCCCATCTCCATCATATAACTCTGATTTTAAAATGATAATTTATAACAGACACTTCCTTTTTTCACAATGTCAGTCCTGCCTTGGTGACTTCAACATGAAGCAATCTTAGCTTTCATATATTACCACAATCATAGCTAATACTTAATGTTGTTGTTTCATATTATTTTTAGGTTTCTTCATAAAAAAATTGGTTCAAACTAAAAGTTACTAGTTACCAGATTCTACTGGGAAGAATGACTCAGCATTTAGTGCTGATTTTAATGCTTGGGTTCTGGATGAAGCCCATCTGTGTTTTACTGAAGAAGTACCTTGCCAACATCATTGTTATCAGAGTATTATGGGAAATTGCACACCAGTGTACTAACTCTACTTGATGTTGTTCTGTGACACAATTACTACAACTAATCCCTCTAAAGCTGTCTCTTGTCCTGTTAATAACTTGGTGATTAGCCTTAGCTGTTCACCTCAAGGAAATTTTCTGCCCAAGTTAAAGCAATTCTTTTTCAAACAGTTTTCAGTGGACAAATCTACCACTGTGTTATTGGACCCAATACATAACACTGAGAATTTTCTAACCGCATTGTATGCATGCATAGGCATAGCTAATTTGTGAAGATTTTGACACCAACTGAGGAAGTGGCACAGAAATGTAAGTCTGAAATAGCATGTCCATGACACATAGAAAAGTAAATCTAATGATTTGTTAGTATTCAGCTGGGATCCACCCCTTTTGTGTGGAATATGCTGATGATGATAAAAATGGCACCTTATCATCGCTTTCCCTCTCCAAAATATAAAAAGAAAGCAAAAAATACATGTCACAAAAGTTGCTAAGGAAATCTGAGCAAGTTGAATTGTAACAGAGGTACTGTTATGTTTATCCTGGTTCCTGCTTTTATGAGCATTGCAATGTGTGTGTTATAGCATACACGAAGAAAAGAAGTTACCATGTACCCTGACAAAAGGAAAAACTACAGCACACCTCCTTTACTTTCTCCTGCAATTGCCATTCTCATGAGCTAGAAGAATCATTTAAAATAGTAGTAGGTTAATTCCTTGTTATTGAGATCAATGGGCAAAAAGATTGTGTAAGTCAGTTTATATAGGTCTAAGAATTTATATAGTATCTGTGTGGCCTCCAGTAGTCTTTCTGGATGAATGAGAGAGATTGGTGAAACCTCTGAGAATAAGTCAGGGCATGTGAGCATGTGCAAGTGACTGTATCTGTTCAGGTTAGATGGTGTTCGCACTAACCATCAAAGCTTTGCTGTTCTGCTTCCACTTCACCATCTCGCTTTGCTCTGAATGTTTGTTTTCTTCCAAGACAATCAGTTGTTTGCCCATGAAGACTCATTTTAAAAGTCCATATGCTCATGTACACAAGCTGCCTGATGCTTAAACAAGTGTTATTTAATGCACATATACCCAGGACAGCTATTGCAAGCCATGTAGCTATTTAGTCCTTTTGATGTTTTTAATTCATTTGTATGCTTGCTAGCTTTTCACAGTGGAATATACTCCTTCATGTACATGTGGTTGCAACCACAGGGATAAGTTAATACAAGTACTGAAGCAAGTGGAGTTGCCTACCATGAAGCACAAAACTGGATGGTTTGGCTTCTCACTTGAGTTCCTTATTACATATAATGCTGGCTGCTTCGTTAAGCTTTCAGTTTAAGTTTTTTAATGCTGCCCTGAAAGACATCCCATCATTTTCAGCTAGACAACAGTTTTCAGTAGAAAGGATCCCTCTGTGTCTTCCTGGGTTACTTAGACTACTTTGATTTTCTGCTTCTTTCCTTGTTTTCCTGGAGTACCATCAGGGGATGGCAGTGATAAATGTAATGCCTGGTTCTTTCCTGCTGGGAGTCTGTTATAGACCACCCAACCAGGATGAAGGGGCGGATGAAGCGTTCTATAAGCGGCTGGCAGAAGTCTCTCAATCGCTAGCCCTTGTTCTCGTGGGGGACTTCAACTTCCCGGACGTCTGCTGGAAAGACAACACGGCAGAGAGGAAGCAGTCTAGGAGGTTCCTGGAGTGTGTGGAAGACAACTTCCTGACACAGCTGGTAAGTGAGCCTACCAGGGGAGGTGCCTCGCTCGACCTGCTGCTTACAAACAGAGAAGGACTGGTGGGAGATGTGGTGGCCGGAGGCCGTCTTGCGCTTAGCGACCATGAAATGGTAGAACTTTTGATTCTTGGTGAAGTGAGGAGGGGGCCCAGCAAAACCGCAACCATGGAC
>NW_008794414.1:851974-868604 GCF_000699145.1 Aptenodytes forsteri
GGTGTTGGGTTGACGGTTGGACTCGATGATCTTAGAGGTCTTTTCCAACCTCAATGATTCTATGATTCTATTCTATGATTCTATTAACACCATTAAAAATAAGTTCTCATGAGCAACTCATTGCTTTCTCCCAGGGATCCAAGTAAGTTGTGCCACAATACAGATTCTCTCGGTTTATGAAACAATGATTTTCAGACTCTGTGCAGAAGGTAGAACCAATAGAAAAAGAAATCAGCAACAAAATAAAGACTTAAGGGAAATGTTGGGGGTAAACAGGGACTCTCATTCGCAACTGTTCTGGTGGTGTAATGGGGCTTCACTGCAAAGAAAAAAATGGGTCTATAAGTAAATGGAGGGGAGTCCTCTGTAGAGTAATGCTTTTTTACCACTCTCAGTTGTCCTTGTTGCACCAAAAATTAAAGATAAAAATCTCCAAAGAATGAAAGCTTTACCAAGTTTTGATAGACAGCGAAAGTAGGTTCAGTGATAAGGTCACAGCTTCTGCCCTGTCCTATTCTAGCTGACAGAGCAGCAATAGAAAAAATAGCCACTTCTGTGCTAGACTAATGGGAAGACTGATCGTGTTAAAAATCTGAACCCAAGTGCGAGAAGAAAAATAGCTGTTAGTTTTATAAAATAAAGTCAGTGCTTTATTATTTTTTTCCATTGGTCTTGCTTTTGACAGAACTCCTGTCAATAAAACACTGTGAACACTCTGAACAAAAGCTATTTCTTGAAGAATGTTGGTCCAACTTTTTTTTTAAAGGAAAATATTATATCTCCAAAGCATAAAAGAAACAGTTTAAGTAATATGATGCCAGGCTGGCAAACAGTGCAAGGTTCATCATTCACAAACAAGCTCTGTGCTATTGCTTTTTAGCTTTGATGTCACATTTCTGCTTCTTCGTTACAAGGACTCTTTTCTATCACATGCGGACATACTGAATAGTAGGGTGGTATAAAGATGTTCAGAATGGTTTTCACCAAGGGCTAGTGCTGCCTTTCATTTTTAAATCTCACATTGAAAGCTAGTTACAGACCACCTGGATAGCCCAAGTAATCAGCACCTTTTGTAAGGAACATTGTCTCCAAAGGAGTTCAATCTGCGTTGCTGTGCACTCCTTTTTGCATTTACTCATGTATGTCTGGGGACATGGTTCTCAGCTCCGTACACAGAGATGCTCAAGAATTTCTAATCAATAAATTCACTGCTGCAAAGCTGTTCCCCTACCATGAGAAACACAGAAAAACCTTTGGGAGCCTACCATCACATAAGTTTTTTTTTACTGTGAGGATCATCTCAGTCGGGGTTAGAAGGTAGTTCACCATGTGAGAATAAAAGCATGCTTAAAACAACTCTAAACACCTATAGCAGTTCCTCTGTGTATGTAAAATGGGTCTGGACTGAAAATCCCATTCAATTTGGATTAACTGGGTAGTATAGACTTACACTTAAGTCATGGCTTGCTTTTAACTTGCTAGCTTGCATATGGGTGGAAGGCTAGCCACAATCTGACCACCTGGAACTTGGTATCATGTGTAAAATCTTTCCAAGAAGAGAGAAATACTTTGAAAGCTGCCTCTGCTGAACTCTGGCTACCTCAGCTAGATTGGAGCAAGCATGTTAATTAGTTCTAAAGCTGGAACTAATATACTTCTATATTACACTTCAATCACTGTGACTTCTGCAGAAAGTATCTTGAGTCAGTACTTGCACCTGTATCATTTTACAAGGGAAGTATACACAATATAAGATCGTTAGCTTCTAGCATAAGAAGCCATTGCATTCAGCAGTATCTGTATAGTTAGCAACATTCAAAAATCTGTACTGTTGAAATTAGTTCACTCAGAACCATATTTGCAAAACTGAGTGCTCCATCCAATATGACTCCCAAACCTCCATTTACATTAAAGAAAAAAAAAGAAAGAAAAAGAAAGAAGTAATTACATGGAAGTACTTATGCATATGTATTACTAAATATTTGTACTTTTAAAATTTTTCTGCAAATTCATGGATTAAAGAAAAAAAAATCTGCATCTGCTGTTACAGCAGTTAATTTTGAACCTGTGACTTTGACGGTTTATTTCAGTGATTCTCAAACTCTTTGAACTATGCATGCAAGCCGTCATACTTTTAACTCAAAACTATATAAAGGCCTGTGACTTGACGGTTTATTTCAGTGATTCTCAAACTCTTTGAACTATGCATGCAAGCCCTCATACTTTTAACTCAAAACTATATAAAGGTGGGATTATTACTAAATATTTGTACTTTTAAAATTTTTCTGCAAATTCATGGATTAAAGAAAAAAAAATCTGCATCTGCTGTTGCAGCAGTTAATTTTGAACCTGTGACTTTGACGGTTTATTTCAGTGATTCTCAAACTCTTTGAACTATGCATGCAAGCCGTCATACTTTTAACTCAAAACTATATAAAGGTGGTATTGTTCTGCAACCCACTGAAGACCATTTGTGGCTACAGACCACAATTTGGGAACTGATGGTTTATTCTCCTGAAAATAACTGTTGTACTAATGTAGTCTGCTGGGATATGGAATTGATGGCTTCGTTAATGGCTGTTGCCAGATGTTTAGTCTCTGTATTTTCATACATTTTGTTTTGGAGCTAATTACTCCTGATAGTTCAGTTTTAGAAGACTGCTGCCAACCAACAAAGAAGAGCATGTAAATGATGGTATGGCAAAAGATGCTATGCTGATTGGAGCTCAAGACCAGGCTTTTAATGACTGGGGCACCTGGACTCTTGGAGCACCAGCCCAACACAACTGCTCATTTCCAGAAGCACTCCTCTTCAGTTCAACATAAGCTATTCCTCAAAATTTAAATTTCTAGCAAAATTCATACTCTGTTCTAGAAAATAATTCTTCTGGAGATAAATAGCAGAAAACTTATTGAGCAAACAGTAGGAAATGTGCTTTTGGTCGTTAGTGTATTTTGTACTTGGAGACCTAAGTTTTGGTTAAGAGGAGAAGCAAATGAACTCTCTTATTCATTGCCTGGCCATTGAAAATGAAATGTATAGGTAGTTGCACCTTTGATGTGCAACTTACTGTTGTATTTATTCTATGTTTTAAAAGGTTCCAAAATAAAGGACTACACATTAATTTCTTTCACCTTCATTATTTATTTTTGTAAGCTGCTAAAGCTGTGCTTTATTTATTGCAAGTCATCCATACATAATTCTCTGTAGTTTAGAAAACTGCATCTAACATTTTCACCCCAACTTTATAAATTGCATTGATTTATTTCTGTCTCTGAGGCCTACAACCATTTATTACAACAACAAAACATCCTCCAATTCTGGTGATCAAGGAACAAAGTCTACTCGTTTACTGTGTAGTGAGAATTGACAGATGGCCAAATGGGGTGATAGATTTGATTTTAATGTGTCTTAAGAGAGTAAATGAACCAAAGGCAATCTTCATCTCATGTGAAAAGTTGGATTTTTGTGTGGCTTTTCTGCAACAGTGAGGTGCAATTCTCACAGCACTTCATTGATTTTCCAATCAACCGTGACCACTCAGATGGCAAAAAGCAGGGTCAAAGAATTTTTATAAAGGATTTTTTTTTTTTACTGTTTGTCTAGAACTGCACAAACAAGCTTGAATGTACATAACATAAAATGCTCTTCAGTGTTTTGTGGTTTTTTTTCCTCCTGTAAAATCTTTACAGGTTTCACAGGTTATGCATTTTTAATTTTGCATCAAATGAAGAGGTTTTTGTCAAGAGAATAATTTACATCATAAAGATAATGAGGACAAAATTTCCTCACATCTCCCCACCTGTTATTTTAGCATATGTCATTGATAACAAAGCACTTTGCTTTTCTTACTTTAAACTTTGAGTAGGGATAGATTCCCTATTTCAGGACATGAAATAACACATGGAGCAATGCAATAACGCCAAAATGCAGTAGATCACAGTAGTTTTTCCATGGACTAGGCTCAAACAGCAATTTATTTGTAGATCCTTACGCATCATTAGAGACACAAAAAGTAATTGTACAGTGTGTGTCAACTAGTGTTAGTGTGTTAGTTAGACGTCAGTGTGTTTGGGGACTGGTGAAGTGTCTCTAAGGCACACTTGAAAGTTACCGTATGGGAGCATAAACATTTCCAACCACAGGCAGCAATATCTCAGAACCAGCGGAGGTAACACCAATTTAGGAATTGAGTGTTTAGCAGAAGTGAAAATATTTACAAACTGCTCTTGAACTAATTGGTCTTTTTGTAACATCGGTGCAGGTTCAGTGAAATAGGGATGGTGCACTATA
Organism: Aptenodytes forsteri; assembly: GCF_000699145.1. Taxonomy (NCBI): domain Eukaryota; kingdom Metazoa; phylum Chordata; class Aves; order Sphenisciformes; family Spheniscidae; genus Aptenodytes; species Aptenodytes forsteri. Next base: position 856,269 of record NW_008794414.1, read on the forward strand.
AGAGGTATTACTTTTCAGTCAGATAACATGTTACATGGTACCTCTTTAGGTGGATAATGCCACCCAAAATGGCAAATTATGAGTAGGTGGGCATGTGCCTACCCTACACTCTGCCTGAAACCCGAAATCTTCTCTCTTTTCTGTTTAGTAGACAGAGCACTTCAAAGTGTCTTCGTATCATGCCTTACAGTGTGTCATACACATTCACTGCTTATTTAGTAATGGTTATTTTTTTGCTTGTGTTTGGTATAACCCAGTATTTTGGCATAGCTTGAGCAGCTGACATAAAATCCTCCCCTTTTGAGTGAGAAATTATGATCCTTTCCCTAACTGGAGAAATAGGCTAACTACCTTTCTCTTGGTCTGTGGAAGGAATTTGGACATCTCACATTTCATATATGTAAAACTTGATTTTTAAAATTACTTCACATTTCAAAATTGAGGGCTGCAATTTGAACTTTGGAGATGAGAACTGATATTCAGAAGTAAATTTGTCTCTAATTATCTACCTGCAAATCAGGTTAAGACACTTGAAGGACAGTCCATAATCTTTTCTAACTACCAGTCAGAAGACTACAGCTATCAAAGTGTACTATTGGTCAATTAAAATTACTGTACTTTTTCTCTTCTGATCCTCATTTTCATTTTTCTGCTCACCTCTGTATAATAATATGCATTTTAATTCCTCTGGATTTTTAAAGGAAATTATGTGTGCAAAAAAAATTCTCTTTGCATTGAACTTTTTAGAAAAATAAACTTCAGAAGAGCTTTGGATCAGGTTCTAAGTGGTTCCAGTGAGAGACTGAAAGAAAGCATGAAACGTTTGAGATTAAAATCCTAAGGAATTTATTGCTCACCTCTGTATAATAATATGCATTTTAATTCCTCTGGATTTTTAAAGGAAATTATGTGTGCAAAAAAAATTCTCTTTGCATTGAACTTTTTAGAAAAATAAACTTCAGAAGAGCTTTGGATCAGGTTCTAAGTGGTTCCAGTGAGAGACTGAAAGAAAGCATGAAACGTTTGAGATTAAAATCCTAAGGAATTTATTACCATGGAAAATAACAGAAAGGAAGTTTGTTCTTTTCCTTAAATACAGTTTCACTATTGCAAAAGTTATAATCACTCCAAAAATAAATATCGCTAAAATCTAGTAATTACTGTTCTTCCTAAAACAAAACTTAAATATAAAAACCTGTCATACATCCAAAATATTTCTTATATCGATACCATGAACACAAAGAAAAGTTGGTAGAACAGGCAGCTGCTCTGTCTTCCTTTCATGTACCTTTGATGGTACAGATGATGTATTAGACGTAAGTGTGTTCCTGTTTTTTTGCAAATACAATATGTATTAGACATATGGAACTGTCTCTTTTACATGGAATGTTTATTTTATTTTATTGTACTCTAAAACTATTTAAAAAGAGAATTGTTTTTTTTTTTAAATAAAATACTTTCTTTTTTGGGGGGGAATTCGCATAAGTGTACTTCATGGGATCAGAATTCTTGCCTTGACTGCAGTGGGGCCACGATCCTCACTAACAGGTGGTACCACATGCAATTTGAGTTGAGAAAAAGGACATGGTAATTTTGATATGGTTCTGTGATAATACCTCAAATATGTTATCAATGAAGGCCAATAGTCAAAAAAGCTGTATTTCTTCAGTATGAGTGATACTCATGTTGTTCAAACGCACCATATCTGTTGGGAAAGCTCCTGAGTTACGATAATGAGACACTTACTCTAACATACTGGTCTCTTGAGGACATGGTAAATAAAATCTGATTTTTTTTCTGAAATATTCCGCTTCCCCACTGGAAACAAAATTAAAAGTTATAAAGGAAGCAAGGAAGAAAGGCAAGTGGGGTAGAAGACAGGAAGGCAGGAAGGCAGGGAGGAAGGGATTATGCAGCTTTTGAACTAACTGACGCTTGTGAATGACAATATTTTCATTCCCAGGTTCACAGAACTTGTAGTAAGTCTGGAGGCTATGAGTGCAGGACCCACTATGACCAACTTTCAATCTTAAAAGGCACAGAAAAGAATGTTTCTGAGATTTCAAAGCTACAGGAATGTAGATATTGCATGTCTTATTCCCTAAATTTTTGTCACATTGGTCCATAGCAGAATCTAAAGAACACATACACTGGATCCCCATATATTCTAAAAAAAGGAGTACGCTACCTAAACCAGTGATAGGAAGTCCTCGGCTACTCATGCACATCAATGATCCTGCCTAAATTTTTTTTTCTAAAATCTAGTGCCTACATCAGCCCCTTCAGGTACAGAAGCAGAGTAGCTGAGATTACCTACCAGCCCGTGCTTAGAGTTCTTATACAGGATGTAAGAGATCTGCATTCAGTTTCCTCCTCTGTCTCAGGGGATTTGAGCCCACATGTCCCACAGAACGGTTGTAGCCAGAGACTGTTAAAGTATTAAATACTAGTAAAAGTAATCAAAGGTGATTACATTCTCCATATGTCCTACTGAAACTTCTATTTTGTGTAATTATCACTGAGCCAACTGAGCGCGAAGTGACATTATAGCCAGTTTTTCCCACCTCTGCATTCAACTTTCTGTACTTATGAGTAACGAATAACAAAGAGACAAAAATTAATGGGAGCAGAAATCAGAATCCAGAGCTTCATTTTCTCAGGCAAACCCTTTATTTCATCCCTAGGAAAAACTGCTTTGAGTATGCCCACCAGATCAGGCTCCATAAGCAAGATTGGGCCAGCAAATAGGGCAAGTTTATGCAGAATTTGGGCTAGTGTTGGCATGTCAACAATATTAGATGAATAGAAAGAAGCTATGACAGGAATCAGGAAGAAGCTGCAGGAGGTTCTAGTCTTCAAGGATCACATGGCAACTCCTCCTGCCCCAGCTGTGCCTGTTTTGTCACTGGTAAATCAGAGCAAGCAGCTCTTTGAAAGGAAAAATTGCATAAAACTGGGTGAATTAGATGAAATAACAATGTCTCAACAAGTCAGCTGGACAATGAGAAAAGATACTCAGGACTGGATTTAGCTGACCAAACACAGCCATAACCATAGACATGGACAGTGTAAATACCTTCAGACATTTTAGTCTTCTAGCCTGCTTTTGTCAACAATGGAGAAAAATAGGCTCCTCTACAGAGTAGTTTATTTCATCTTCAACTCAGTGTTTCATATAGCTGAAACTAATCATGCCCTAAAACAACTTGACTCTCTCCTACCTATGAAGATAGCCTGGGTTCATGAGCTTACATGTGACATTAGTTGGTTGCCAAGATGGAAATCTGGTCAAATCCAGTGGGGACTTCCAGATTATAGGGCCTCATGTAATTAATTATGTTTACTATATCTGTCTAAAGTCAACTTTGTTGAGATTGTGAATTTTTATGGTAATTAAACAGGGATTCAATATCTAGGCCCAGGTCAAGTCTTACTGTGCTCTAGACACATTGAGAGGCAGAAATTTAGATACCATGCAACCTATGAAATGTCAATATTTTTGCTATATCTACTTAGCTATGTCAGATCCACCTCCCAGTTTAAAGACTATGCTGTAATTATGGTTTGTTTGCATTTTGTGAGATTGCCTTGGAGGAAGGATGATCTAGCATCATGGAGGAAACGTTTTCATTCTGTCCAATTTGTATCCACAATCGTGATACTTTTCTTGAGGGTCTCTTATTTTACTATTATTATTACTGGCATGAAAATACCCACCAGGTTTTCAGTTAAGGTATGCAAAGTTCTCTTTCTCTCCTTGAAAAATTTCTGAGAACCTACTCATTCTTGAGGCATGCCACGGTGAAGGCAACATGCTGTTTTGTTCTGTAGTGTACTGTATAGTTACCTGCTCGTGCCTTTCAATTCGTCTTGGAGCAAGGTTTTGTTATTCGTTTGGCACAATTCACGTATTGTTTGGAACGATGCACACTAATGCCATGACACTCAGACTAAACAAATGGCAATAATTTTCAACCTCACTAGTTATTTGGATATATCCAATTACTTGCATGGGCAAATGTGTCTGCGTGTATGTGTAATAGTGACTAATAATCCCTATCCTGTTATTGACCCATCATCTACACTCTGATTGGACTCAATAGGAAATGTTCATGCAGAATAATTGTGAAATCAGACTAAGCATATAATTAAAAGATAATCTGTAAAAATTAGAAATTTAAATACAGAAACACATGCACAAGTTATATTTCCTGAAATATCTGTGCTGTTGACAGGAAGAGGAATGTTGGTTCCAGGTTCTTCATTTTGAAAGCTCTTATATGTGCCCATCTTCCTCAGTTCTGTGCTTCTGCCTGTTGCTGCTTAGTGCCTTGAATCATATAAAAATAATTTTCAGATCATATTCTAAGCAATACTGTTCTTTGTAAGAACATAGTTTATGTCACAATGCATTTTTATCCCAGATAAACTTTCCCCAAATATTATTTTGGAGACATTGACATGGTTGCTGTTAATGTTTATTTACTCAACAATAATCTTTACAAATCCTTAACAAGCTGGATGTTACCAGTGTGTAATTTCTCATTTGTTAGTTAATCATCCTGATAAAATGCCTAGCCCAGAGAAGCTCCAATAAATCAGTTATTAGCCACAGTAAATACTGGCGTAGAAGGAAACATCCTGATAATAAATGGAAAATAACACCATGCTGATAAACTGTAAACAACAAAATTATTCTTATTTTATAAAAAGGGAAAGGAAAAAAAGGAGCAGCCTCATGGATCTTGATGTCTGTGTGTTGCATTCAGCAATTCTCCTGGTACAGGTTTCAAAGAGAGACGAGCCTACAAGGGGGAAACTAAACCAGTTACAAAATCATTTTAGGCTGGTGGGATGCTACCGTACCTCTGTTGGTTGATTACAGCCTATATGTTCATCTAAAAGGTTTTGGTTTTGCTCAACCCACATCTTCACCAACCCTGTTTCTCTTCAAAGACAAAAAGGTATTGAAGAGTTTGCTGCTGCCAGTGATGGAGGAATTTGATGAGCCTTACATAGAAAAGGGAAAATTTAAGAGGCAGAGGATAACAGGCCTTAAATGACAATGAGATAATACTATAAACAAAGGAAACAGATTACTCAAATAAGAGCCAAAGGACTGACAACTGACAGTAGGGAAAAAAAAATATTGAATAGGAATTGAGAAAATGTTCTGATGAGGAAGTCAGGAATGGGGCACGTGTGCTGAAGGATTGCAGCCCTGTTTAGGTAAGTCATTAGTGGCCTTACCATAATGAGCCAGTCCTGCAGAATGCAGAGAAGGAATCAAAGTCATATATATGCAAAAGGTCTTTTTTTGCCTCTTTAAGCTGATGACAATAATTCCCTGATATTTTACAGAAAAAGGAACAGAAAATATTAGTGTAAATGATACTCCATCTACTTTCGTAAAATGGCAGTTACCAAGGCTTTCCAGCATGAGCCAATATAAATGAAGTCTACCCCCCAAAAACTCCCTGGGACGCATAAACTGATGAGAGAACCACAATAAAATACTGGACTCATTATTATACCCTTGCATGAGAAGGTGATTTTATACATTTCTTAAACTGCAAGGGTTTGAGAAAGTGAATTAAGTACAGGTTTTAAGTCATAAACTAACTTCCTATGTACTCCTTTCATTCACAATATTAACTTTGCTGGAATACATAAATATATCTAGAAGGAAAGAGGATGTTTTTAGTAGCTGAATCATCTGAAAAAGCATCTGAAAAATATAGGAATGCATCAGGAACAGAGCAGCTTTTCATTAATCTCTCCCACAAACACAAACGTATGATACAGTATGCATAAATTTGTAAGGGGACAATTTTAAATTTGCATGTTATTTACTCAGCATAACCACTGCTCTGGAAACATTAGGATTTCTCTGGTCTATAAGTATTTACATAATTTTAAAAATGTATATTATTTACCCAATAGACCATAAAGGCTACATGCAGAGCAGTTACAGAGATCCAGAACATAACAATGTCTTGGATAAATCTAGTTTGGAGACATCTGAGTGCATCAGATGATTAAAAAATTACGTACACCTGCGCGCTGGTTTGGTGTTTAAACAGTAATAGGGGAACTATTTTCCTCACCCTTCATAGCTACCTCAAAATAACAGAACAGACTTCATGCTATATTATCCCGCCATGTGATTATGGGAGTTCTACATGTAGCGAGGGGAAAATGTTATTCTTCATTTACACTGTAGATTTATGCCCCCAAAATTAAAGACCATTTTCAGTTATAGAGACAAAAAGCCTCTGGAACTACTGTCTTTCTTTTGGTCCCTGTTATTTCTCACTAGCCCTAAGTACGAATTTCTGCATAGTATGCCATGACTGTTGAAGACTTGATGATTCACTAGGTACTGTTCAAATGTTTCATGAGATGCGGGGCTATCTGTTCTTGACTCACTTAGGGTGAAAACTTGCTGCAGATGACTGTTAAGAGAGCTGAATTTCAACTATTAAATATTCACAACAAACTACTCTCTGATCATTAAAAGAAGTATGAATTTTGTGCAGAAATTTGGTAAATAATATACAGTTAAATTACAGTTGGTTCATGTTTTATTACAAACGAAGAATGAAATAAGAGAAAAAATCCCAAGTCCAAATATGCAAACAAACCATCAAGATTAATTTTCTCAATTCTGATTAAAGACACTGAGGTACAAAAAAGCTCATCAATAACTGTACCCAATGCATGTTATCTTAAAAGCAGAAAATTACTAAGTGCATTTTATTCTCACAAACTGATGTCTTCTACGCAGTTCTCATATGATGAATTCATATGATGAATTCATATGTTAATTTTCTGTTGGGTTTGGTGGGATTTTTTTAAGGTCTTATGTTCTTATGGCATGAGGTTCAAACAAACTTTTTACTTTAATATTTTGTTAGTTGTTATCCCAAAAAGGTGCTTACTTACCACTGCAACACAGTGATGTGCGAGCAATTTACTTCTTTCACAGTAAGAAAGTTCAGAGCATCTTTAGTAAAACAGAGCTGAGATATGGGTACCTTGTTCAGTAATCTCTGTCACAGCACATGCAGGTCTACATTCAGAAAATGAATAATGATCTATGTTCACTGGTAGAAAGACCCTTCATAGCAAATCAGAACAGACCCCATTGTGCCACTTAAAAAAACCACAACAACCAAACAAAAAAAACCCCAACACAAAAAAACAGGAAAATATCAGAAGCATAGCCTTTTGGCAGCATAGCCAGAGAAATGTGAGATTGGCCCTTAAGGGAATTCTTATTCTCAAGTGGATGTAAATGTATTCATCAATGCAAAGAAATGCATAGTGTGCTATATACACAATACATTAATAAGTAGCCATGCATTAAAAAATAATGAGATTTTCTACGAAACAACATCCTGTGGTGTTTAGGGTCATAAAAAAGACAGTAAAAGAAGGTGGGGGGAAGATTATGTGGAAAATCAGATTATAATACTGAAACCCCATCCTATATGTAAGATACAATAAATATTTCATTGGCTAACTGTAAACAAAAGAACAAGTGCAGTAAAATGTAATTAAAAATGTAAAAGTGTGGGGAGTGATTCATTTTGCCACAGTGATACTAATATTAGAAATGGTATGTAAATAGATATCAAGGTTCTGCTGCAGAAACAGTGGAAAATGGCTGTTCATGTTCTATAATGAACTTTCATCTTTTTGACTTTCACTTTAAGTGCTTCCAATGATTTATGAATAATGATGCTCTTAGCCGTTGGAAAGCTCTAGCAAAGCTTCAAATTCTGGTATTCCTAACAGATATTACTTACAGTTTTTATGATTTTTTTAAGCCTGGTCAATAGGTTTAACACAGAGTATTTTGGCAGAAATATAGATGGTTTCACACTTCTGGCTTGTCCTGTAAAGAGCATGAGGCTTCCTTGTGGTTTGTGAGACACAGGCCACGATATGAGAAGACAGAGAGGTGTTCTGGCTCAGCAGCAGCTGGCACTCCACAGGCACAACAACTTTTAACGTGCGAAGCATGCTGCCACCACACGCACAGCTTTTCTACTTTCATTTCATCATGCTTGGGTCTATCGAACAATTTTCTAGCGAAGAATCCTCTCCATGCAGCTTTTGCCTTTGAAGCACGTGGTACTGCTAGTGAGACCGAGCTCTGGTTTTGCATCTGGACTGGCATTGTTGCTGCTACAAAGTACCCCAGGCTTTTCCTGACAATTAACGACAAGCTGGCTTAATGAGTTAGAGAATATCATAGGAAATTGTGGCTCATGGTAAAATAATCACATTTCTGCCAGCGCAAGTGTCAGGTTGTAAGTTCCACTTGTCCATGGCTTTGGGGTTAGATAATGTTGCAGAAATTCAGCGCTTGATCCCTGGTTTTTGGGATGGTGCAACACAGATCCAGCAGATGGGATGTGATGGCAACAAACAAGTGTTACCTGTTTGTTTAGACCTTATAGTTAGACATTATAGTTATACAAATACTGGAAAGGATTCATAATCCCTATGACTGTGCACATTAGATTTAAGTTAAAAACATATCACAAATAAAGCCTTAAGTATAGAAATGCAATTGCAGTATAACCACCACTGCTGATAACACAGGCAATTTAATAGATCAAATTCCTTCTTCTTCCAATAACTTCTTATCCTTTCAGTTCCAACTCATTTTCAAACACCCAAGGGAAAAAAAGACTACACAGCATGACATGGAAGGCTACAAATCTGGGCTATTTTAGAACAAAGTAAGGTGAGAGGAACAGTACATTTTCTATGAAAACGTAGTTTCATTGAAATCAAAGTGCTGGAAGGGAAAAGTGTCAATGGGAAACAGCTGAACTAAATAAGCTTTCTCACTTCATTATCTAATTCTTTGACGTTACTGAAATAAAATAACTCAACATGACAAATATGCATTCTATTGATTCCTGATTGAATTGTTTTAAATTTTGTATTCCAAAGAGGGAACATACTAACTTTTCTTCCAAATCATCTTATTTTGCTGTTCTAAATTTCTTCTTCCAGCTACTCTTTCCTTCTTTCAAAACATTTGTGAATTTTCTGCTCTACTGTCTTTCTTGATACTATGTGCAAGTTAGTTGTATATTGCAGTTACCTCCTCAATCCCAAGATAAGCAGAGCCAACCACGATGATATAATTCTTCTAGCTGTTTTTAGGAAGGAATACAGAGTTTGACCCTCAGACTTCAATACATTTACTAGAACTCCCTGGAACTCAAATGCAGAGACTTTTCAAGTTTAATAAGGCTGTACATGAAGGTCATCGGTCACACCAACAGGTCACATAATGGGACTAGGGCTCTGACAGTCTGTGCTGGTTTTGGCTGGGATAGAGTTAATTTTCTTCATAGTAACTAGTGTGGGGCTATGTTTTGGATTTGTGCTGACAACAGTGTTGGTAATACAGGGATGTTTTTGTTACCACTGAGCAGCGCTCACACAGAGTCAAGGCCTTTTCTGCTTCTCACACCACTCCACCAGTGAGGACGCTGGGGGTGCACAAGAAGTTGGGAGGGGGCACAGCCGGGACAGCTGACCCCAACTGACCAAAGGGATATTCCACACCATATGACGTCACGCTCAGCTTATAAAGCTGGGGGAAGAAGAAGGAAGGGGGGGACATTCGGAGTGATGGCGTTTGTCTTCCCAAGTAACTGTTACGCGTGATGGAGCCCTGCTTTCCTGGAGATGGCTGAACACCTGCCTGCCGATGGGAAGCAGTGAATGAATTCCTTGTTTTGCTTTGCTTGTGTGCACGGCTTTTGCTTTACCTATTAAACTGTCTTTATCTCAACCCATGAGTTTTCTCACTTTTACTTTTTCAGTTCTCTCCCAGATAACAACAGCGGGGAGTAAGTGAGAGGCTGTCTGGTGCTTAGTTTCCAGCTGGGATTAAACCACGACACAGTCCTAATAAAAAAGTGTATTCTGTTCTGGTTGGGTAAGAAAAGACTGAAGTTTCAAACTCTTCAAAAGAGACTGATTAACAGGAGTCACTTTAACATTTTCTCTAAAGAACTAGGAACAGCTTATTGGTTTAAACAACTTTACAGGCTTCACAGCAGAAGTTGGTGGACAAGAAAATATCTATTAAAAAGAACTTTTTTGGTGGTTTTGGTACTTTTAGTATGAAATTAATAGTTGTTCTGAAGTTTTAAAAATCAGGAAGAAAAGAGCAAGAGCAGAAGGGCGGAAGGGTGGAAGGAAAGGCAGAAGGGCAGAGGGAGGGAAGGCAGGAAGGGGAAGGAAGGCAGGAAGGCAGGAAGGAAGGAAGGAAGGAAGGAAGGAAGGAAGGAAGGGCAGGGGCAAAAAGAAAAATGCTAGTAACATTTAAGACACAGAGCTTAAATTTCTTTTTGTGGGGCCAAATAAAGAAACAAACTTTGTCCAAGCAATTTCCTATAACATTTTCTTCAAAATAAGTTGTACCAGATAAGTATTTATCAATGCTTATGATCCTGCTGAAGCCAATAGAGGGTCTGTTCATGAGTACTAGCATGAGATAGTATGCATAACTAATCTGGACAGTTTGCAAAAACTTGATAGATATTGTGCAAAATCTGATATTACAAATTGTTTATCAGTACACGTTTCATTGCTGAAGAAAGCAGAAGACACCAGAATATTTTTCAGGAAGAAGATAAATTTCTTAGAATAAGCTCAATGCCCGGTAAAGTTTACTAGCTTGTTTCAGTTGTACCACCTAAGGTACTGATCAGCCAAATGATTGCTCCAAGGAAAAACTCAGTAAAATCACTTTCTTCCATGTGTGTTTTAATATTATAGTGCTTTATCACTTTCCAGGAGGTGCATTCCAGGGCACTGAGCTCAGCACTATCTGTGAGGGTCATTCTTCCTCTCATTCTCTTGCCATGACAAAATAATGCATTCAGTGTGGTATTTTGGTTTGGTAAGATTCCTGTTCTTATTGTTTTGTTTTCAATATGTACTTGCTGCTATATGTTTATATTAGAAAAAGTGAGATCTAACACAAATTCCTGGCATTTGTTGAGACTGATGATAATACTCAGCCTTGTGGACCTCAAACCCAATGTCAAGGGTCAGTCCCCAAGACAGTTCCAAGGTGTCAGCCACTGTATTCCTCCCATGCTCTAGGTCACTTTTTTCAGATTCGTAGGGCTGAGGAAATTTAATGTCTTTGAAGAAAAAAACACAATCTCAAATGTAACTAATTTTTTTTTTTAAAGTTAGAAGCAATGAAAGTTTGGTTTCCAGGATTTGAACTTAACAGTATTGAGGAGAGATGCTCAAAATCACAAAAGATAACATTCGTAAATATGAGTATTTAACTCCCCTGCAATTCTTTTTACTCTATCTTCCCACACCACCACCTACCCAGAATTGCAAAAGATTTAGCTGTTTTCCCAAAACCTACCTACATGCAGAAAAGAGAATGTTATTCTAAATATCTAGATTGACATGTAGGCCAGCTGAAGGAAGACTTTTTATGAGGAAAGATTATGTTTAGTTATTTCAATGTAATTGCAAAATAAATGGCCAGTAGTTAAAATAGTAAATTTACAATTGCATTTTGAGTTTGTTATTGCTTCATCTCACTCCCACCACTACCAAGGCAAATCTGTTGGATGTCACCAATGATACTATGTTGTTGTGCTAATATGAAAAGAATTAGTTAGTACGTTAAGATTGTATTACGTGACAAATATCTCCCTAGAGCAGAAAGTCAACATTAAAAATGCTATAGTGTAAACCAGATGTTTTGATATATTTCAGAGAAAGCATTTCGGAGGGGGGGAAAGAAGAAAGAAAGGTCATTTATTATATATTTACATTAAATTAGACAGAAAGGAAAAGCAAATAGAGAAACTCTCTGCTAAAGAAAAAAAAGTCTTCCAAGTACAATTCATTCAGTCTCTTTACTTATCAGATAGGCATTTTGATTTGGTACATGGCATGGCAATGTATTTCAGACTCTCCCAGTCACGTTGTGGTGCTCTTGTCCAATTTGCAGTATCTTCAGAATCTAATCTGTGCTACTGTTCTGCTTCTTAAGAGATTTTGTATATCTGCAGTATTTAAAAAGATATCAAACTTTCTCATTTGTAGAGTTTAATAGGGCAGAAAGAAATTGATAACTCTCCATTGAAGAACAAATACAATTATAAAGAACAGAAACATTGAATGTTTGATCTTTCACATATTCCTGGAATGACATTTTTTATGCTTGAAATGCTCACACAAGTGTATAACTTTGTCCTCGTAGAGTCTGAGCTCAGGTTTACTTGCAAGGTTGCAGTAATCATAGAATCATAGAATCATAAAGGT
>NW_008794414.1:868897-877466 GCF_000699145.1 Aptenodytes forsteri
TGCCCTTCTCTGGACACGCTCCAGCACCTCAACGTCCTTCTTGTAGTGAGGGGCCCAAAACTGAACACAGTATTCGAGGTGCGGCCTCACCAGGGCCGAGTACAGGGGCACGATCGCTTCCCTACTCCTGCTGGCCACACTGTTTCTGATACAGGCCAGGATGCCATTGGCCTTCTTGGCCGCCTGGGCACACTGCCGGCTCATGTTCAGCCAGCTGTCAACCAGAACCCCCAGGTCCTTTTCCGCCAGGCAGCTTTCCAGCCACTCTTCCCCAAGCCTGTAGCGCTGCATGGGGTTGCTGTGGCCAAAGCGCAGGACCCGGCACTTGGCCTTGTTGAACCTCATACAGTTGGCCTGGGCCCATCGATCCAGCCTGTCCAGGTCCCTCTGCAGAGCCTTCCTACCCTCGAGCAGATCAACACTCCCGCCCAACTTGGTGTCATCTGTGCAAACTTAGAGGGTGCACTAGATCCCCTCGTCCAGATCATTGATAAAGATATTGAACAAAATGAGCAGCCATAAGTATTTACAGCATCAGAGCTTAGTGATAAGTGGCTGAATTGCTAAGAAATGTCATTTTATTGTCTTTAAAGAGTTCTTCTAGTTCACTCTACCAGAAACTTTCCATTTTTTCAAAGGAGACATAGGGTTTTCTTCTCTGAGAACTCATCAAACAAGGCATTCCTCAGCTACCACCCTCCATCAGGATGGAAAAAAGGCAAATTCTGAAGTTACCCCAGTCTGACAGAGCCTCCAGACAGTTGCATTTCTGTAAAGGGAGAAGAGGTGAAGTAATTACTTCTGTACTTAAGTAATTATTTCTGTACTTAAGTCAGTTGTAAATCAAATTTCATATATGGACACATTTTATCATTTCTAGCACATCCTGTTTGACAATGGACTAAGATATCTGTCCTAGCTGGGTCTTCTCAAGTGCCTGAATTATGTACTTCTTATGTGAAAAGATATTTGAAAGTAGCAGTGCCCTGGTAGCCATTCTCCTTGAAATTCCTCATAATTATTTCTACTGCGATATTCTGCAATGCTGCAATTCCTTGTAATTTCTACTGCAATATGCAGCATGCAACTGAGGCCATTGTTCCTGCACAACTTTTTATTTGAGTATATTCTGGAATTATGCTATTAAGTATGTAATGCCATGGCTTATAAAGCCAAAAAAAACCCCAAGATGGTGGCCAAGCTACCCAATCACTTTGAAGTGAATTCAACAGGCAAAATTTCCGCAAAGTAGATAAGTCATGGAGGAATAGAGTTCAAAACTGTTAAATCTGGACCAGTGTCACGGATGCAGAGCAAGTCTTGGAAATTGAAAGACATGGAAATGAAGTTTGCTTAGATAGAAATCTTTTTGATTTCAAAGCTGACCTATCCCTGAAGGGAGAGATTTTCAAAAATGTCACAAAAGCATGTATATTTGGGAGCACAGAAAACAAGACATTCATGAAGCTGGCAGTATTAAAAGAAAAAAAATTGTGAATCCTGTAGAAACAATTTTTGGATAGCTTTGCTGGACAGGTTCTGCCCTGAAATATAGCATGAAAGAAGCATCACCGAGCTTATTTTATTAAAGGTAGACAATTTAAAGAGATGCCTGAAGCTTATGATAATTTTCACTATAATCATAATTGATCTGATATCCTCATGTCCTGATATGCTTTTAGCTCTGCAGCCTTTGCCTCAGTAGGCTGGAAATGTGAAAAGTCCCATACTTGCAACAAAAGACTACAGTAAATTTCACTACCTTTGCCCTTTACTGTGCTTTGCCATTTGATTATCTCGCATTCTTCGACTCTCCTGTACAGGTCCAACAACTTTGGGGAAGGAGGAGGAATGCCTACCGGAATGCCTCATCAGTCACAGTACTGAGTATATAAAAGGTTAAAGAAGAACAACATTCAACTGTCTTCCATGGGCAAGGGTAGCTATTCAAACTTTCATGTTTTGTTCTTGTGACAGAGTCTGCAAGGAGAACATAAAATGCCACAACGTGACTCCATTCTCATGACAGCAGCTGTAACAAAAATGTGAAATAACACAAACAACCCATTCTAGACTTGCAATTTTTAGATGGTAATCACTTCACCCTTTTTGGATTCTGTAGTCAAGAGCTGTCTGGCCTGTTCTCTTAAAAAGAAAGAATTCATGCCCTATCCTTAAAACAAAACAATCGCACTTAAGTCCGTTCTCTCAGGTTATGTGGTTTCATCAAATCTGGTCTATAAAAGGTGACTGTCTTCTAAGAGAAAAAGGTACAATGCAAGTCTTTCAATTTACATTTTTCTTGACCTACCTTGCACATAACTAAAATAACACTAATTGTCCAAAAAAGAAAGGAACAAAATTTACAATTCACATTATCAGTTACCATTACTTATTGAGTCAGTATTGTTATGGAGAAGACTAGGAATTGCTAATTTTTCAAGTACTGTTATCCAGTATATACTAAAATAATACTTTTAATGGCAAAGGAAAGCATTTCAAATAAAAAAAATGCAATGTTCAGTTAAGCCACTAAGCTGCTTCTGTGCCTTTGAAATCTTTTAAGATAGACCTTCAGTCTTTATGCTAAAGATTCACTCATCTTTAGCTCCGGACAGTACATGTCTCTTACACTTATATCAATACTCAGTAATGGTATCCATACATTCCCAGTAGTGCATTAAGCAATGTGCCTAACACTGTAAAAGTGAATTCATCTCTCTCTTGTATTATTCTGTGTAACAGAGTGGTTTACAGATGGGTTTTAGAGACATGTTTTAGCAAGAGACAGGGACTTTATTAGTCTGTTGTTAGCAATACTCGAATTTTCATAAGTTCATTTTAAGGTTTGAAAGCAAAACAGAGAATTTAACTTAATCTCCATATTCAAAAAGTCCATCTTCATCAATCCATTGCCTAACATCCAGTCAAAGATATAAAATGTTACCAAATCAGGCTTATTCTGTATTATAAAGACAGTGATGCCTGCTCATACTTTGTGGGGGATAACTGATTGTAGAAAGTGCAAAGCAATGGATAGCTACACCATAGGCAACCTAGTTATAAGGGTATGCTACCACAGGGAGCAGCACTTAGGAGGCAAGGAAAGGCATACTTTCAAGGCTTCTTGAAGATCCATTAGGATGACATGATAAAGAAAGAAAAAAAAAAACAAAACCAAAACCAAAACCAGAGCTGAAATGGAACTGAGTGATGTCTAGATCAGATAAATCAGGGCAATATTTATCAGGTTTGGTTGGATAACAGGAATAAGATGTAGCCTTGAGAAAAGAACTCTTAAAGTTGCAGTAAACAAAAGGACTGTAAATGAAGGAACATATGGCCTGAAGTAATTTTCTCAGTATTATTTACAAGTCATTATTTGTCTTAATAGACCTAAATTTTTGTCTGTATATGAATTCAAGCAGGCAAATACAATCACATACTTTCTCATATTAGTAGAAAAGGAAAAAAGGGAAAGCAGTTGGAGATATCAAATCAGCAAGCATTTTTGAGATTAATATTATGCAGAGGAGCCTAATTCATTTGCCTGTAAAACATAAAAGCAGCTACATTATGGATACACTGAGGGACACTGATTGACCTCTTTGACATGTTTTTTGAGACCCACTGATGACAAACAAAATCTATTTGTGAACCCTTTACTACAGAATTTTCTACCCTTCCTGCTTCAGTACTGCTGGGGAAAAACTTTTCTTTGATTGACAATATTTATTTCACTCTCTGGTGTATTTGAAACCAGTCTTACCTCATGGCTTTATGTAGAGTTCAGTCAAGGAAATAAGTCTGCCCAATAAGATAAATATACATAAAGTATACCCTGGATGACCTGCCTTCAGAGCAGCCATATATTTATAAACATTAACTTAAGTGTTTTGCTCAAACTGGATTGTTCTGTTGAAATACTGAGCTTTAAAATATAACTCAAGAAATGTGTAGAGTACTTTTGAAGTTACAGCTTTTATTAATTTTTAACATTCAAAATCAAAGTTTTAAAATTAATTCATTTTTACAAAAATGAAACTGATTTGGATAGTACTTTTATTCAAAATATGCTTTATTTATGAAAGAAGAAAGAATCTGTAGAAAGGCATATATTACCTGTGTTGTCACTGATACAACAACAATTTTTCAGAAATCAACGCAATATGTGGGAAAAGAGGAAATCGTTGTGACACAAAATGTCGGCAAATGTACAAAATAAGCAAAGATGTATTGCTAAATTATTCATGGATCCACAGACTTTAAGGCCAGAAGGTCAATTGTACCAGCAGCTTGACCTCGTATGTAACATGAGCAATCAAATTTCATACTTTCATCAAAGTGAACTCAAAAGCTTGTGTTTGCTAAAGCATTCTTTTCAGAAAGACATCTAGTTTTGATTTATAAACACTTCAGAAGTGGAAGAACTTAAAATTTTCCTTCATAGCTTGTTCGGATATTTAGTTATCCTTGCTGTTAAAAGTGAGTACCGAATTTTTTATTTGAATTTGAGTATCTTTAAGAACTACCAGTTGGTTCTTGTTATACTGGTTCTTTTCTGTCCCAGATTGAAGAGCCTTTAGTACCAGCTATTTTTCCTCAGGTAGGTACTTACACACCATAATCAAATCACTTCTTGGTCTTCTTTCTGATAATCTAAGCAAGTTGAACTTCATAAATATTATATTGCAACACATTATTTTCAACTCGCAATCATTTTAGAATATCCTCTTGGCAGTTATAGGAACCTTACGTATCACTGGGTACAAATTTCTGAGCTATTTTACTTCAAATAGACGAAATAGGATTTGGACAATTCAATCTGTTGACTTAGGACAATTTCAACTATGCAATCTAAAACAGGATAAGAAGGTATCGTGTTGAATACATTGACCCAGAATTACATGCCTATTCTGAAAAATATTCTGCATGTATGTTATTACAATGTTAAATTTCAGAAGTCAAACAGGTAAGTCGGAAAATGAAATTACCACCAGACCTTTAAAGACAATAAAATTCACAGTGTGACAAAGGAAGAAACGACAGCTGACTGCACAAGTTAACAGGTAACCAATAAATGCTAGCTGTTTTATGTTATCTTCTCATTCCATGATGAATTTTCAGACAACGCAATAAGTCCAAACAGTTCTAATTCAGGCTCATTTGCATATGTCCGTTCCAGGACTAGTAAAACAGGCATTCTGTTGCATATTCTCGTCAGACAGATTTTTTTGTGAGCTTTTGGGAACAAACGGTTTTCAGGGAAGTACAGTAACTTGAAGTGGCTTAGCAAGCTCCAAAACTGATGCTTGATTAATAAAAGCATTGTCCTCACTTGTTGATGGCTACTGTGCTTCCTTACTGAGTCTCACACAAGTCAGCCAGAGGAAAAGAGGCCTCTGAAGGCAGGGCACTATAGCTGTAAAGTAGCGAAGCACAACAAAACTGTCGTCTTTTGTTTTCTCTCTATTATTATTTTTCTCCTTAACAGTTTCCTCTTCATTAATGATAGAGATTGGAAATTTTCCCATCAATCATGGGGATGCCAGAGTAAAGTGCCTCACTGCCTAGTCAGCTAAAAGAACACTAACCAAAAAAGTTTTGCTGATGATGTAATTCTGATTCGAGAAGAATCACAATGGATCAAGAAAGATTTTATTTTTTAAAGCAGGAGGAGGTGTGCCAATAAGCTTGTGAATCCTCTAAATAAGGTATTACTGACTTTACACCTGCAATTCCATGACAGATGTGTAAGAGTTTTGAACAAGGAAAATTTCCAAACAAAGTGGAGGGGAAAAATTACAAATTAATTGTCCGCCATCCACTCACTAGAAGCAAATTATTTCAATTCACAAACACAAGCCATGTCCTTCAGTGGTTAATCTACATTCTTGCTTTTTTGCTCCTATTTTCTCTCACAGGATTACTGAACCATAAGCTATTCTTGATACTGAGCTTATAACAGTCTAAGAACTGGATAATTTTCCCAGTGTGTAGGAACATGGGACTGGGACGAAGGAAGATGAGGATCACTCAGGCATATACCCGGAAATTATATCCAGCCATATCATTTTGTCTTAAAAGGTAGTTGCTTGCCCCCAAAACTGATTCCTCCAATAGACTTTCAATTGATTTTGAACCTATATTCATTCTTGAGTATTTTTGTGTTTATTCTTATGCCCGATCTATCCCTTAGTTAAAATACCTCTTCCCATATTGAAAAAAACTTAACTTTTCTGTAGGGCTTCATAAAGTTAAAATTATTGGGTTAACACCTTTGTGCATGTCTGCACACTGACTGTTGGATTTCTTTTTTGGATTGTTTTAAGAGAAATTTGCTAATAAGATATTGTAATTTTAATTTCTGCTAAAACAGTACATAGAGTACTCAAAGCCCCACAGTTCTAACTGGGCAGTACACACAAAGAAAAAAACAGCTTTTGTTAAATGTTTTAACCATTGCTTCAGCAATTTTACAAGGACTGTGTTAAAGTTGTTGATGCAATCGTAGCAGAGTTAAAAACCCCCTAGCTTCTACAATATGCATTTTCTAGAAACTGTCTCATGCTATATATTATTTTTCTTATACCAGTAAATGTACAGTTGCACTGCTTTTTACTTTTAACGCTACTTGAATAGCCTGTATATATAATGTAGCGTGTTGGTAATTTATAATAATACAGGATACCTTGGCTCTGGCACAACATATATATTACAGTGTTTAAAATTAATCAATTACATATTTCTACATGCTTGGGACATATATCTACTTCTATACAGCTAAGGCATCTGAGTTTCCCTTCCCCTGCCAGGAGATGAAACATAACCACGAAATTCTGCTCTGAGTTATATCTATGAAAATCCATTAGTTTCAATGAACATGCATATGTCAGAGCAGAACTTAACCTAATGGGCTACCTTCTACTTACACTTACTGTCATTTTCCCAATTTTTAAAAAATGAACAAAGTCAATAAAAGCCAGAGTTAAACAAAATGGATTAGGGAGATAATACCCATTCCCTCAACACAAACAATAAACATTTTAGCAATGTTCATTAACTCCAAGAGGAAAGTATGCTACGCTACACAACCTATCCTAAAGGAAGAAAAAAGAATAATAAAAAAGACTGCTATGCCATGACCAATGAAGGCAGCTATTGCAACGGCACTGGTAAGAGGTGCTTTTCTCCTCTCTCACTAAGCACAATCATCAGCAGGGGTTTCTGGATAATCTCTTGGTTTTAGAAAAACAGATTCTTAGTCCACTAATCTATGGTCATCATTATTGGCAGAAAATTATTTCAGTCCCTACTTGAGCGGGGGAGGGAGAGATTACCAAGAAAATACCTCTGCATACAAGTCTTTTTCTTCTTTTTCTTAAACTGGTGATATTATGACATTTGAAGTAAATAACTTGTGTGTCTTTTAGCTGAAAAGTAACATTTCATGAGTGACATTGATACTTAGGTTCTTAAATCAATCTTTGGGGCTAGATATTAGTAGTGTGGTACATGGTGGTATTTACAAAGGGTCCCCCTTCTCATTGAAGTGAAGTATTTCGAATGGCTTTTTTTAGAAGCAGTTGCACTTGATTAAGAGTTATCAGGGTGACCAGATCTGAAGTATTAGGTGGAAACTTGATTTCTTTTATAAGAAAAACATGGGGAACCATGGTGGTTATAGAGTTGCAAGGGTAATTGCTGAAAAGATAATCTATCTGGACAGAAAAGTGCCCAAAACACATATTAGGTGTAATATTCCAGTTCCTCTATTATCTGTTTCACAAATAATGAGTCACTGGAGCACACCTGATGTGGTCAACTTGCAGAACTCAGGAGGGGTAAGTCAGGTTTCATGAGATGTCTTTTTAGATCCCATAGTGGGGGAAACAGTAACTAGCTCAGAGAGGAGAAACACAAGTAGAATTGTACATGGACAACTAGACTCCCTGAAGACACTCAAAAGGCTGTCACAACCAGGTCTTTTTCCTGTCTAACACTGCAGTATATTATAACTTGCTACTGGCATGATTGTAATGTGTATTCTTCACAATAAACATTTTGTCCTGAGGTGGCACCCTAGACTCCAAGAAGCTAACTGAACACCAGAAAAAATACAACAGAGTGGTGAACTCAGTCAATGCAAAGAGTATTTACTATTGTATTTGATGATGTTGTCAAAATATTTCAGGACACAATAGTGCTTTCATCCAGTTAGTCTAGAAGTGAGAAAAATACTTCTGAATATCTATAAGCTTATTAAATGAAATGGGAGTTCCTTATATTTGTATGAAGCATTTGAGGATTTACTAAGCATGTCCTCATATATACATATATACACATATATAAATATATACTCTACCATCGTGGTTTAACCCCAGCTGGCAACTAAGCACCACACAGCTGCTCGCTCACTCCACCCCCCGCTGGGATGGGGGAGAGAATCGAAAAAGTAAAAGTGAGAAAACTCATGGGTTGAGATAAAGACAGTTTAATAGGTAAAGCAAAAACCGCGCACGCAAGCAAAGCAAAACAAGGAATTCACTCACTGCTTCCCATCGGCAGG
>NW_008794414.1:877521-918686 GCF_000699145.1 Aptenodytes forsteri
TATGGTATGGAATATCCCTTTGGTCAGCTGGGGTCAGCTGTCCCGGCTGTGTCCCCTCCCAGCTTCTTATGCACCCCAGCCTACTCGCTGGTGGGGTGGTGTCAGAGGTAGAAAAGGCCTTGACTCTGTGTGAGCACTGCTCAGCAATAACAAAAACATCTCTATATTATCAACACTGTTGTCAGCACAAATCCAAAACATAGCCCCACACTAGTTACTATGAAGAAAATTAACTCTATCCCAGCCAAAGCCAGCATATCTACATATATAAATATATATGTACTCTTATATATAGTATATAGTTTACTTCATGTGTTGAGAAATAAGTGATAGTCCAACACTTTTGTTAGGTCCCTATGAATCTCACAGAGACGTTAGTATTATTTTTCTAGAAAGTTATATAAGTATTAGCCAAGAAAAACAGAACTATCCAGCAGATTTTTTTTTAAATAAATTTTCTCACAGAAGAAAGTAAAAATGTCTAAATAAGTCTTAGCATTAATATCTCCCAGAAAAGAGAACTACAAATCAAGCTACAAGCTGGAACAGGGTATGTAGAAGATGAACTGCTTTTCTCAGCACTGACCTTTACATTTAGGTCATAATTACTGCTATGATTTTGACAGGATACTTTCAAAGAATTTCATGGTAGAGGTCAGAATTCTTCACCATTAACACCCAAGGCTACCAGTTCATGTAGCTTTGACATCAGCCAACAAATAGAGGAGATCCTAGTAACAAAGCATACATTAGTAGTGGCATCAGTACTAACAGGTACAATTAAATAGCTATGGAAAAGTATAGCTCTAAATTTTTTTAGCAGGGAAAAAAATAGTTTGCACATGCACTTTAGTCTGAAATTAAACTCTACTGAGGTTGTCTTTCCTGATTCTTTGGCATGTCATTCTGAAAGACATCCTTGTAAGAAAAAAAAAAATATAGTGCTACTAGGCACCAGTAGACTTCTCAAAGCAATAATGGCACTGGAAAACAATCTCAGCGTTTAAGTATCTCACCAGAAATCACATTGGACTTCATCCTTATGAATAAATTGTCTTTAAAATGGGAATCATGTTCAAAAAATTAGTTGATACAAAGCATATCTGGCTTGGCTGTTTTCAAAGTACTCGACATAACCTGAGTAAGTTAGCACTGGAATAACGAAACATGCAGCCCATGCACAAAGTTCTCAAATTTCAGGAGGGGTTTCTCATAGCTACGTACCAACCCCCATCATCTCCCCCTTCCTCGTTTGATATTTTCTGAAAAAGCAAAACCTACTAGAAGAGATTTAAGAGCTAGAGTCCTTTGCCAAAGCTATAATTCTTTTTTCCCACAGGACTAAGATGGTGCTGCTACAAAAGGTGTTGATGAACACAGAGGTATCAGTACTTGTGCGTCAGTCTACAATACACAAAACCCATGACAGTTCCTCAAGAGTTCTTTCAAGTAATTTATGTCACAAATATCACCAGATGTTCCCCAAAATGACTGAGGGAAAAAACCTAGAAAATGCACTTATGTATTGTCTGTGCACATAACCACATGAAAACAAAGTATGTAAAACAAGAAGTAGCATTCTAAGTTTAACTTAATTTTTATTTGACCGTACATGAGAAACATCCTGGGAGAAATAGATTGTCCATGTGTGGTTTTTTTTCCAAAAAGGTCAAGTGGTCTTTGAACAGAAACAGTGCAGAAACAGTTTCACATGACTTTCAAGAAGCTTTGGTAAGTATTTTTTTCCCAGTTGATCTAAACAAGGTATGGCACCAGCATAAGGTATGTTTTTCCCAAGAAGCTTTCAAGTAGCTTTTCATAGAAGGGCTGTGCAGAACATGAAATGAAACATTAGCAGTGCAAAAAGCCTCTGTTAAGTCAGTAAACTTCTTTTCTATGGAGTATTTGTTCTTCTCACAGGAAATAGCTCATTCACCATTTTTTGTACTTTAGTTGTCTTTTCTACTGTAGATTCAACTGCTTGCAGTCTCCACTTACGCCAGTATCTCTCACCATGTTTGTCACAGCTTGTTTTTTGTTTTAAATCAATGGTATCATTACTGCTGTACAAAATAAATAAATAAATAAATAAATAAAAATAAAAACTAACATCACTTCCATGAAATGTCCCCTCTGGATACTTTTCACAGCATTTTCCCATCTTCCCTCATTCAAACATCATTGGCTGGTTTGCCTACCACACATGCAAGTTTCCAACAGCTAAATTCCTATGTTACCAGCTGAGAAACCTGCTGATTTGATTTGTTATGAGCACATGGCACATATTCATTTGTACTGAATGCAAATTAAATATATTCTTATACGCACTGGCAAGATTTCAGTTTTAAGTCAAAAGCACTGTGACTATCAGGGTAAGACTGTAGCTTTAGTTATAAACATGTCTCTATAAAATACATTGGATTTGTCCTTAACTCCTCAACTAATGTGTTAACAATTAACAATTATCCAATTAAATGTACTGAAGTTTTTACCCAAACATGTCTTTTCTTTTAAGTATTCCCAATTCAGACTTCCAAATGTCAAT
The DNA here is from genome assembly GCF_000699145.1 of Aptenodytes forsteri. NCBI lineage: Eukaryota > Metazoa > Chordata > Aves > Sphenisciformes > Spheniscidae > Aptenodytes > Aptenodytes forsteri. The sequence continues at coordinate 880,067 of NW_008794414.1, forward strand.
TTCTTTTATTGACACAAATTTTAAAAATTCCAAATACAAGATGAAAAAAATCAAGGGGTATCAGCAGTGTTATACTTAATGCTACTTAATAATCTTGACACTGTGAATTACAACTTCCCAACCTTCCTGAGCTTCATCTAGTATCAGAACTGCTTTAGGAGGTGGTTTTACAGCTCTTTTGTACATCTCTCTATGAAGCAGTGACTAGCAGTCACTTCATCTCATATTGTAAAGTACAGCAGCCCTACATTCCTCCATAACTGCTCCAAACCATTCACTCACCTAATAAATTACCTTGCCAAGCTTGCATCTCAGAGTGAGCTTCTAGGGACTTTGTATAGAGGTAACCTGTCTAATCAGTTGTGCTTTGTCTATGAAAGCTCATTTTAGAAAGAATCTGAATGGGAACCTCTGCAGTGTTTATTTAGGCTCTTTATACTGTGAGGTACGAATATTGAACTTTTTATTTTTTGGACTGAACAGATAAGTGTTAATGTTCATGAATACCATGTAGGACAGTACCCCTACTTCCATGACACTAAAATATGAAGAAGTGTAAACCTGGTATTGGTGTGCATCAGATTTGTTTCTTTTTTAGTATGATAGAAAGCCCAGTTTGATTTTACAGGGATCAAAAGATGGTATAAGAAAAAATTAGCAAGTCTGTTTCCCCCCTTTGTGAGGACATTTAAACCACAAGTCTTCAAACATTTCCTGATCCTTCTGAAAAGTTTTGTGGAAAATCAGCTTGATGCACACTCACTTTATTATATCATCTGCTATAGCCTAGCTCAAAATATCTCTTTCTAAATATTTAGTGGGACACCTGATGTGGAAATCTTAATACAAAGCAGACCATGTACAAATTACAGTCTCACACATAGCAGAAGGACTAAGAATTACTATTGTTACTCTTCAAAAAGAAAAGACTAGTGAGACTTCTGTGTATACCTTCACAGCTGCACACAGCTTTGCAGTGCTTTGTTTCACTTTCATTGGTTAAGAGGGTTGAATTATTTTTATTTCTTGAGGCTTTCCTACTTCGTACGTAGGTTAGAATTTACTGCTGTACATCCACCAAAATGTTTCTCATTAGACATGTTAGACTGCTTCTTCTAAAGTGGAAGTTTTCGTAATTTTCTTTGAAAAGCCAGGTCTAAGGCTTCTGCATAGGTCGTCATTTGTGTTAGTCACACTTGCTAAAACTCAGTATCGTAGAATCACTTCTTTATCTTTCTTCCTGAGAGTTCTTTATTGGCAAGTCACAACAAACTGTAAAATTTGCTACATTTACCATGAACAGCTTGTGAAACATGTCAACTTTCTCTATAATTTTCACAGGGCTTTAATTATGAATCAATGTGATGTTATGAATAGGGGTATTCATAGCTAATGCTTTCAACATGCAGTAAGCAATATTTCTATTACTTAAACATTGCTCATATCCACAGGCACTTCATTCTGGATTACTTCTTTTGTGAATACCCAGGCATATGCATTTTACTCAATCTAATGGTCAAGTTAAAAAGGAAATGATGCATTTTCCATGGAATTGCAAATAAGGATGAATTTTCTAACTGGAGAGTTGCAATTCTCCTGGGACTGTTTGTGACTGACACTATATTTTATCTGCACATTGAAACAACATACTTATCAAATGGAAAAGAAGAAGAAAAATTACAAGAGATTTGATCTTCTTTACAGCCTCTAATAGTAAAATACACCGTATGATTAATGAACCTGTCAACTGTAATGGGAAGAATATGTAACAAGTAACTGTGCATTACTTGTTTGCGATTTTTATCTTTTATAAATGCAACCATGTGTAGGATGATAAGATTAACTCTTTGTGCTTTTAAGCGAACATTATATGCAAGAATAATACAACCTCCGCTGTTTCTTGTCTCTCTGTCAGTTCTCAGTCTTAAGAATTGGAATTTTCCCTAATTCCAAAATAACTATATTATTATTTCATTTGGCATATCTACACATCTACTGCTGGATAAATTATTCACAGGGATGAAAGACAAAAAAGCCCATATAGCTCACCTGTCTCTACATTTAGTTCCTTATGCTTTGTACCCTCCAGCTTTTCTGTGTCAGACAAAAGGGGTTTTATAATTTCTTCAGGATTTTTACAGGGCCTACCAGAGGAGAACCCTGGGCACACACAGGAACCTGCCTGGCATTGAGGCAGCGGGGGATGAAGGATATATGTCCTACAGATCTATATCATCTTTGAGATGCCCTCTATGTCATTTTGTATCCTCATGTCCTATACTCTAGGAATAACATTGGGAAAAGCATCTTTCATGTCCCACTGACTCAAAACTTAAGGAATCCTAATGTTGTTTAAACTTCGTTGCAGTGGTAGGGCCTGGGCATAGGAGCCAAATCAGGGATTTCTGGCAGTTTTCTCACCAGCTATTGGGAGTGAAGAGGAAGGGCAGAGGTTTTTGCATCTAAAACTCAGAAACTTCATCGTATGATAGTAGCCAGATCTCTCTAAGGAGAACACTGAAAGTAAATGCTTATGAAATTTTCCTGTCCTCAGAACAATGTCCAGTGCCATTAAAATAAGAGGAAATTATTTATTGCTCTTAATTCTGTATTTATTTCTTGACATTCAACTATCTCGTTGCCTTTAATTGCCTTGGGTAACTTGTGCCACCAAAAGTAATACACACACATGCCACATGTACAGAAATTCTGAATTAGCAGTATGGGAAGTGTTTGCAATTGGAATCAAATCTCAGTTTGTCACTTTGTTATTCACAAAAGAAAATTTTCTAATTATCTGATCAGAAAGAAAGAATTCAATAAGGCTTTAATGTACTTGAAAATGGGCACACAATGTATGAAAACAGACCATTTCCCTTAAGCATTTGAGACCTTGAAGTTTTAAGTTTTAAAATAAAGTTCTAAACTAACGTACATGGTGAAGTCAGATATGGGGATGAGGGAAAGCATTTCATGTGGTGTGGAAATTGGAAAAATTACCTGTGATTAAATTGTATGTTAATATGAAAATAAATTTGTCACAATATACACCATTTGTTGCAATGCATTACTTATTGTAATGTCACTTCATCAAGTTAGCCTAGTAACATTAACAGTGCAGGCTACGACATCCATATTAACTATTTAAAACATTATTTAAAATCAGTCCTTATTTTTCACTGTCTTTACATTTTACTGGGGAAAAGTCCTATAAACCAAATTACATGTTCAAGGTACAGTAATACTTATACAGAGAAAAGGTGAAATTTGCCTTCTTCATCAGTACCATGATACCTCCATGATATGTCTTTTGGAAACCTTCAGCAGTGCAAACTAATTATGCTATTTTCTGTACAGCTATCCCACTTCTCTTGAATTCAGGCAAAATGTTAAACAGAAGGGAATCATCAAATATGATTTCTACTGGCTCTACTTACAGTATTGCATATCCAAGAAGATTTTACAGTCCTTCAGAAGTCAAAGAAAAACACAGGCAAATTAGGTCCATTACTTAATAGAAAATTAACCATATGATGCAGTGCAGACTGAACTATCCAATGCCATTTTTTCCAAACGAGGTTAAATATGAAAAGATGCTTAACACAGTTAGTTTCAACAAGAGAATAGGTACCAGGACAGAAAAGGAAATTAGTAGGTTAAAAAAGGACAAGTTTATGTTAAATAAATGCACTGAATTTCTGTACTTAGAATAATAAAAAATTACAAGAAAAAAAAAAAAGAGATGCAGAGAGAATCCACAGGGGAGGAACTGTGGACAGTAAAATAAAGTACTCATCTTGAAAAGGGAATAAACATAGTTTTAGGGTGTTGCATGAGATAAGCTATTGTCTACAGTCATTAGAACATACTACAACCATTGCTGCTGTCATTATTCTTAAACAATCTATCTTTAAGTGTTGAAAGGATAAGTTGACAAGAAACAATCAACACAGATTTTGAGGACACACCATATCAAGACTGTATAATTTTCTACTGTGAGAGAAAAATTGTTCTTTTGGCTCGTGGAAAGTAATAGCTCTAAATTAGTTTGACATTAGTAAAGCTTTTCAAGCTGTCTAAACAATATATTAATAAACAAACTAGAGAAAAGATAGCCCAGATGAAAAGACTACAAGACAGAAAGTAAAAAAAATTGGACTCAACAAATTAAACTGGGAGGACAGACCAAAGATAATTGAGCAATCACATCACCCTTTTAGAAAAGAAAATTAGTAAAATGTGAACACAGCAACATAGAATTATAAGACATTTAGAAAGAATAATGTAAAGAAAAGTTGAAAAAAATTAGGATTGATTAGCCTGAAAAGTGACTTTTCTTGTAATACATATGAAAAAGACAACAATCAATATTCTCTGTATCCAGTGAAGGTAGGAGAGGAAGTAATTATCTTAATTTGTAACAGGAGATATTTATGCTAGCTATTAGGAAAAAATAATCCAACTAGTGTTAAAATAGTTCTCCAGTCTTTAGCAGTGAAGCACAGTGATTTTAAAAGACCCCTCGTTCAAAGTTTTTTTAAAAATGGTGTAAGTAAACATCTGTCAGGGATGGTCTAGGTTTGAGTCCTCAGCCTGGTAGCAAGAGAAGGAACTAGATGATCTCTTCAAGGCAACTTCCAGGCACAGATTTTTATATTCTCTGTAACTTCAGATTTATCTTCTAAGGCTAGCTTCTAACAGGCTTTACATGGCTTCAAAGGAGAGGAAAGTGATCAGAGACACTGTGAGTCCATGTACCAAAAGAGAAAGCATATGCCCTCTCTTGATACTGTCCCTTATGAAGCAGCAGTTGGAGGATTAGGAGAATCTTGGACAACCTTGAACAATGACTTCCCTGTGGTACTGGTACACCAAAGAGGGCAAAGTAGCATAATTCTTCCCAGAACAAAGACTACTAAAGGAAAATTGTAATTGACCTTTACCAGTCTACTCTTATGTTCAATTCTTAATTCAAAACAAATTGTCAAGTGCTCATCTAGCCCATAGTTTTTGTTGCAGAGTTACATTTATATACCATTCCATGCTGACACAGTGACCTCTTATATGGTACCAATTGTAGTCTGCAGTAAAGGTATTATGTACACCAGTACCGCTAAAAGCAGATCCCACAGCCTAACATAAGGTATGAAAAATTGTATCTGTGCCCCACGGTCTAGGTCAATATGCAGCAGCTCCACAGGCTGCTCTTACAGCCGTCCTCTGCTTTCAGCAGAACATACTGACACCGGTTGCCTTCACAGGATGTTAAACTTGACAAGATATCAATGACATGATTTGTCTGCTGTAAATGTCCTGTAGCCAAACTGTCCTCTTCTATGTAAATGCTTACTGAAAGAAATGTCTTAAACTCTAGACTAAGTGTTGATGTAGCACTTCAAAGGCTGGAGAAATCAGACATTTACCAAGTTGTCTGAGTTGGTAAGTAGTAGTTTATTTTTAGTGCCTTCAGAATCGGTGTGAAATGCCTTTCCTGGCTAGCATTTCTGCTCTGACTATACGAGCAGTCAGTTAATATGTTAACATATTATACTTGCCAAAATAAAATTCCTAAACCGCACCCACTGACATTAATGATAGACTGTGGAAAGGTTATTAATAATCTGAGTTCAAGTTTTGCTACCAACTGTCAAATAAAGTGTTATGCTACTGAATTCATAATACAACAGTGGAGTGAGGGAATTCTCTGCATTTAAAAGATTTATTGATGTAACTATATTAGTTTTCCATTGTGTATTTTATGTCAAACAGCATAAAGTTCTATTCTCATTTGTATCATTATTTGCTGTTCGGTCTATTATCCCTGGAGGAAAAAAAAGGACTATGAACAACATCTAGTTATTCTTTCGGCATTTACACTTCAATATGTAAAGAAATTTTTTTTCCAAGGTCCTCCGTTTACATGACCATTTTTCAAGCACTAGCATATATAGAGCTGATTTTTTTTTTTTTTTAATGTGCTCGTTCATAATAAACTTTACCCCTTTATTCCCAAGTAAAGCTGGCTGGGATTTTTTTGATGAATGTTGTTTAGCTAGAAAATGCAATTTTATAAAAAATGAAGAATTGGTGCAGAAATGCACAAGTTACCAAACATTTAGTCGGGAAATTCTGCAGTGGAATACTTGACTTCTTAGCTTGGTCACTGAGAGATGAATCTGAACTTTCCATGTGCACCACCAGTCCTCAGACACTAGCTTGTTCTGAAGTTGATAGTTAATTCTTCTCCAGCTCTCCTCTCCTCCACTTTAGAGACCACTGACCAAAGTGATTGTCATTACAATTCAGGGGTCACCACGGCACTGCAAATTTGTCTTCATAGTTTGGTTTCCTATGCACCAACTCTTCCATCTTTGGGACTAAGCATATAACTGCTACTCTGTTGGGAACTGGTTATCTTTTTGACCATCTGACAGTGTCAGTAAATGGGTTTATTTCTAGTTAGCAAAAGGCTTCAGCATTCCTATGATGCCTTGATATATTCCTCTGGGAATAAAGCATGATGTTTAAAGAAATAGGCCATTTTGCAAGTTACAGGAAGGCTAGAACAAATATTTTAGGACCCTTGGATTCTATTGGTTCATACTTCTGTTGCATCAAAAACTTTGCAACTATATGTTTGTTGATTTATAGAAGATGTAGGCTAATTAATTGAGTAAAGGCATCCTCTTCATTTTTCTCCACAATTTACAGCTTGCGTCTCTGAGAAACTCCTTTGAGGAAGTGACAGTAGACCTCTGTTGCAATTCTAGATACTGAGACTATTCCAACTCATTCTTCTTATAAACACTCTCGGAAAATCCACCACTGCTTGTCAGAGAGCTGAAGTGCACCAGTTCCAACAATATCTTGGGTTTGTTTCTTACATGAAACAAAACTAAGCAGCCTATCCCATCTCCTCAGTACCTGGGGACCTGCCAGCTAAAAGAAATCTGTGAAGACATCCGTAAACCAGGACAAAATTAACAGAACATTATCTAGAACAATGAGGATTCAAAATACTGTAATTTTGCAAAATTTGTCACCAAATCACTTTCAGTAGTGCAGGCCACATGCAATAGGTGAAGGAGAAACCACTGCAGGGAAATGTCAAGCTTGCTAGTTTGAAATGAACCACTATTGCAGAAGATAATCATCATTTAAAAGTCTGCCACAGCACTCTTCACCTACTGCACTACAGACATTGTTAGTGCTAGTGGATATTGGCAATTGTTACATGCAATTACTCATATTACTTTATAAAGTGCTCTGTAACTGCACTCTAGTGATTCTGACAGTGTTTCTATGTCCCTTGGCTGTTTGAGTGTCTCATTGTATAACCTCACGATGTTGTTTTTGGAGCAAAGCTGTAAAACTGCAAAATGCACCAGAAATGTTCATGTACTTAAGGTGACTCCGATGAGTTTGTTTAACTTTCAACACATCCCTCTGAATACAAAACTCAGGTCCCAGCCTTGAATACTCATCCACAGCTGTTATAACTTAATTTATGCCTCTGATGATGGTCAAGGCTACAAATTAAAGCACCAGTGAAACAAGTTATTTAGTCATTTTCTTAGGCTACTTTTAACCCCTCATTGTCATCTTATTTTCATATTTATAAAAACATGGGATAGAGTGGATGCAACTTCATCATAGACCCATTCAAGAGCAGAACGTTGGCATTCAAAGGCCAAAATCCATACCACTGGAAATGAATAAACATATTGTTAATATAGAACAAGTATTGCTTTCACACCTTTGAAGGGATAAAAACATAAAATGTGAATTTGAACAAATGGGCAATAAAACACTTCTGAAAAAATGTGCATTTAGGCTATATATTGCATATGATGAAGAGATGAGAGCATTCTGGTGGATGAAAATCTCCAGGTGTTTCCTAATTCTCTAAGTGGGCATTTTTGGAGCTTAAGAATTTCACACTTGACAGATGCAACTTCCTGAACCTTCTGGTAACACTGTAGATACATTAGGGAACCCCAAGAGGCAACACTGGCTTTCATTTTTCTTCTTTGCACTTCATGCAGGGTCTTTCAGGTCAGCTGCCTGCTAAGCGCCTCCCCCAGACAGCCTACCAGATCTAGAACAATGAGGATTCAAAATACTGTAATTTTGCAAAATTTGTCACCACCAAATCACTTTCAGTAGTGCAGGCCACATGCAATAGGTGAAGGAGAAACCACTGCAGGGAAATGTCAAGCTTGCTAGTTTGAAATGAACCACTATTGCAGAAGATAATCATCATTTAAAAGTCTGCCACAGCACTCTTCACCTACTGCACTACAGACATTGTTAGTGCTAGTGGATATTGGCAATTGTTACATGCAATTACTCATATTACTTTATAAAGTGCTCTGTAACTGCACTCTAGTGATTCTGACAGTGTTTCTATGTCCCTTGGCTGTTTGAGTGTCTCATTGTATAACCTCACGATGTTGTTTTTGGAGCAAAGCTGTAAAACTGCAAAATGCACCAGAAATGTTCATGTACTTAAGGTGACTCCGATGAGTTTGTTTAACTTTCAACACATCCCTCTGAATACAAAACTCAGGTCCCAGCCTTGAATACTCATCCACAGCTGTTATAACTTAATTTATGCCTCTGATGATGGTCAAGGCTACAAATTAAAGCACCAGTGAAACAAGTTATTTAGTCATTTTCTTAGGCTACTTTTAACCCCTCATTGTCATCTTATTTTCATATTTATAAAAACATGGGATAGAGTGGATGCAACTTCATCATAGACCCATTCAAGAGCAGAACGTTGGCATTCAAAGGCCAAAATCCATACCACTGGAAATGAATAAACATATTGTTAATATAGAACAAGTATTGCTTTCACACCTTTGAAGGGATAAAAACATAAAATGTGAATTTGAACAAATGGGCAATAAAACACTTCTGAAAAAATGTGCATTTAGGCTATATATTGCATATGATGAAGAGATGAGAGCATTCTGGTGGATGAAAATCTCCAGGTGTTTCCTAATTCTCTAAGTGGGCATTTTTGGAGCTTAAGAATTTCACACTTGACAGATGCAACTTCCTGAACCTTCTGGTAACACTGTAGATACATTAGGGAACCCCAAGAGGCAACACTGGCTTTCATTTTTCTTCTTTGCACTTCATGAAGGGTCTTTCAGGTCAGCTGCCTGCTAAGCGCCTCCTCCAGACAGCCTACCAGGTCCGACGTTCTGTACATGCAAAATGCAAAAATTATCTGGGGGTGGAAAACACTGTAAAATTGTAAAGGATCATTATAGTTTGGGAGACACCAACTTTGAGTGGCAGGCTTTTGGTACAAAATACTGATTAGTTTAATGGCAGTGACAGCTGACAATTGCTACCTAATTAAAACAGTATTACCATAATTTTCTGCCCTGCGATGAAGATGCACTTTTCTGGAGATTTGATATTCCAAGAATGGGTCTCTTTGTAAACATTATTGAGTAAAAATAAGGATTGTCATTGATATGCAATCTACCTAGTAGAAGCTCCTGAAAGCATCAAGCATTTCTTTACTCCACCAATCCATGCTGTTACTCTTTCTTGCTAATGTAAATAGATCATTTGTAGAAGAAAAATCTGTAATTTTTTGGACTGTTCAGTTTTGCTGGTACAGCAAAAAGACTTACAGGTTTATATTTAAACCAGGGTTTATTTTGATCCCAAATTTGCCCCTCTGTGGCACAGACATCAGGAGAACAACAGGAGACTAATTTTTCTGTACTCTTCAGCTGAGAGAATATAAGTTGCCTAATAAAAGAGAGCCCCATCTCTCCTACCATCGCTTTCTGCCTTCAAGGCCAAGATGGGCATACAATCCCCAGATTTGTCACTTACGCACATTCCTTCACCTTTTTTTTCCAATTTTATCACCTTCTCCTTTGCTTGTATGGATCCATTTCCTCTAGTCACTTGTTTCAGTTCTTAGGAGGGGTTATGGGTCAGAATTAATTTCGCTTTCAGCTCAGTAAACATAGCAGTCTAGGAATCGAGCAGCAAAAAGCACTGAGTTCAGTCACAATTGAACCAAAGTCATAAAAGTGTGATCTTTCCAAAACTGTGCTTGGGAGTACTGAAAATGCCCACACTCTGTAGGAGCTATAGCAAACAGAGGGCAGCACTTTCATGACTGTCATCCTCATAGCTTCCAACAGAACTGCATTCAGCAATAGGCCAAACCCAGAAAACTGCTGCCTGAGTACATCAAAAATACGATTCCCTCACACTAGTGCATAAACTGTTAATAATTCAAATAGAAACGGTGGCTGAATAATAAAACTTTACGCCACACCCTCTTCATTTCTGAAAGTCTTACTCATGGTACCTGCATTGGGGAAGCGGGGAGAATGCAGTAAATCTCTACCCTTTGTAATGGAGATGTCTTTTTAAAGAAGGTGTGATTATATTCTGAATAGGTCAGCCTCTGTGCCTGGCATTTCTTCTCTCTTTCCTATGACCTTTTACTGAGTAAGCGGGGTTTTTGCACTCTTCTTGGAACTGTCCATCCATTTGAGGCAGTGAATATGAGAGGCACAGTTTGACCATATCAGAATTATTGTACTGGGTTATTGTAAGGGTAGTAACCACCTACTGCGGGTGGAACTGTTTTTTCCTTAACAGCATGTCTCCAATTCAGGTTTAACTTTACTTTGTCTTCTGTTTGTTCATCCACATTTCTAAAGATTTAAATAAATGTGCAGTCACATTTGTTCATGGAAAGTAACGAATGAATAAAACTGCACTGGACAGATTTGAGTTTCACAATGTATGCCGAAACAGATGTCTTCTTTTGAATGGCTCTGTAAAGAATTATTAATATGGACCTTCCTTGGTTATGAAAGAGACAATTAGGAGCTTTAATCCAATATCTAATATTTCAAAAATGTTATTTTTTATTAGATTTCAGCAGCAAAGAATACCATTAGATAGATCACCAGAGTAATAAGCAACATGATGCTGGTTTCCACCCCATCTGTGATATTTTAAAAATACAGTCTACCAGTGCCAACCTTCAGATTTCCCATGGGAACATTTATAAGAATACAAAGCTCAATAGGCAGCACTGATGCTGTATTAAGGATTTGTGTCATTTTCACTACAGAATAAACAGGCGCTATAAAGTGGCATATAGGATTTTCTTAGTAGAGAACTGAAGTTTGGCTTATATGAAGGATTCGATTCTGTTCAATACAGTACAGAGCTATCACATTTTTCAAAACTTTTTCTACTGTACTGAGGTAGGGGAGTGGCAAACATTTAAATCTTTTGTTAATGAACCAGCTTTTAACCCATGGAGAAATAGCTTTAAATATGGTTTATAATCTGTTCAATGAATTTGATAGCTTTAGTTTGGTCCCTACTGGATACTTTTCCATATTTCAAAATCCACTCTGCTTCCCAAATTTGGCACAGCTAGCAATTTTTGGTGATACAAAGCCAAGAACTGAAATCGTAGGGTGTTGGAGATTGGGTTTACGGACTATTGGAGAAGCTGTGAAGAGGAGAATATACAAGGTCTGTCACAGCCATCTGTCCCCACCCAAACAATTTAAGGAATAGAAATGCTAAGTGATTTGCTCAAAAGGAGCAGGCCTATGCAGCCTGCCATATAGGGATGCTAGAACTAATCCTGACCTGAGAACGTACACTCAGATAATTCAGTGTAGGACCACACTATAGCTGAAGATAATACCATATAAACAAGATTACTCACTCATTCTCTCATCAATAGGTCCAAATGCTTTACAGTCAGTTCTTCGTTGACGTGTATCATATAGCTACAGTTAAGCCAAGGGTTAGGGGCTGATACTAGAGTTGTGGTTCAAGAGTTATACTGAAGTCTTACTCCTCAAAGCCGTAGATCTAACTGCCAGCAGAGTAAAACACTTCATGACTATTCTGTGGCTCCTTTGGATCAGTGAGTATTAGAAAATGCTATAGCTCGGTCTGTGGCGAAGAGAGTGCCAAATACGATGTGGTGTGTGGACAAATCCTGAGAAACCTTCAATGCTAGAATCAGTGCTGCTCCTGATGGGAAATGTCACTTGAGAAGTTCTCTGGCAGAAGTGTCTCCCTCATGGGGCTAGGATGGAAACAGTCAGCCATGGGTTAGATTAGGTCTGCCTTTCCTGCCTTACAATATATTAGGTTATAACTTCCTCTCCCTCCCCCCAAAAGGCTATATACATCATTAATGTTGCCATAAAATTATATAATGTTAACAAAAGAAATCTGCCACCATGCACCAATATGCAGATGTAATAAAAGACAAAATCACTTCTCACAGCTATCTGGCTTGCTAATTATCCTTGAATATGTGTATTAGGCATGTTTCCATTTTGAAATATTATTTTATATTTGCAAGCTTTTTTGTCAATGCACAATAGAAAATTGGCTGTGTGTGCTGGGCTCATGAAGTAATTTTCTGTGTACTTAGGACAACTGTAGTTTAAGTCTGCCTGCCTGTTGCTTCTCTTCTTGCTTCTATTTAGTCCACAGCCAGAATGACTGTTTTTCTTCATATGCAAGTTTTAGTACTTTCTGCGCACTGCTGAGTGTGTAATGTCCTGCAGGTTGGCTGGCAGAGTGAAGGCATTTCCCTGGCACATGTCTGGTGAAACCAGCTGGGGGCGTTTGTAACAGGGAAGGGTCTAAAGGCCATGGTCAGAACCAGGCTTCTGGTGGGCTCGGCTCTCTGCAACCTTGCCCTGTATCCCACACTGCACACAAATGGAGCTAAATTCCTTTTCCTAAAGCCCGTTTAAGGATTTGTGCAAAATATTACAGTCCCAGAAAAAGTACCAGAATTGGAAGGCCTCCAAAATATGAATTTTTGCCAGGACTGATCTATGGCAAAGATTATCAACTGTTCTGACCCTACCAGTCACCTCCCAAAGCTCACAAATGGACCAGAGCCATATCATGTATTTAAAATTTCTCAAAAGTCAAGAGAAGAGAGGGAACTCCAGATGTAGTGAATTGCCATAAAAAGACAATTACAGCAGTTCCCTAAGGAGTTCAGGGCTCCTCTCAAAGTGTCAGTCAGAAGCAGATGCAGCAATAGTACCAATATCAGCCTCGGCCTCCCCTGTGCGCGGGGGATTTGTGTTACACACACACCTACACACAGCTAGGTGTGCATCATATGCATATGATACAGTCCCAGTTTGGGAACTGTACTTGGTCTGGGCCACATGCACTTTGTGAAAAGTAGCTGTATCTATCAGGGCAGAGCAATATACAACAGTGCTTGCTAGAAAACAGAAAACAGAAGGACGGAGTGAAACTATTTCTCTTTTAAATCTCAGTCTGGCAAGGAAACACTGTCCCTGAGCATGGGGAATTATGTGTGACCAGGTGCATAGCTGCACAAAAAGCACAGTGAGGAACACAGAAACACACAGAAGCCACTTGTAATCTGGTCTAAAAAGACAGGATTTTACTACACCAAGAAGGACTTAGACTCTTGGTCACAGTATCCAGCAGGAAAGTGTATGCAAGGATTGAGTTGTGGTTTGAAGCTAGTAAGTATCCTGTTACTTAAAGGGAAGAAGCTTCCTACATCCAAAGTGAAACTTGTCAGGTCCCAATTAAAACTAAACACATTCAACGCATCAATAACATTACATTAAGATTTTGCTCTGTTCTCCATTTCAAACGATATACACAAATAGTATATGGTTTAGGTATAGGGAGTATAGGTAGTTTCTGGTCTCTATTTTGCAGTTATTAAATGGTTCTAAGGACATTGATTTATACTGGCATGATAGATGCAGCTCCTGATGAAACTTATACATATCATTCACTAGTGAAGTATTTATTTGAAGTACATATTTTAACCTACTCAGATTTCTATCTGAAATTTTTTCAGAAGAGTACATTATACTCAGCACTTTACAGCAAAGTTATAGTTCAGTAGACACAACCTTCAATGTGGAGGTAAGTATTCAAAAGTAAAGTAAGCTTTAAGAACATCTTTTCAACAGTTCAAGCTGTTTTTTTAAAAATTCTAGAATATGTAGCTATGTTTTCTCCTAATCTCCATTTTCCCTTGCCTGATGCTTGACTCAGAAGGGAGTTGTGGGTGTTTGGTGTTCCGGGAAAGAGCAACTGACAGGCTCTTGACTTTTGTAGCAAGAAAACAAAATTGAATGAACTATTTTGAAACACTTGAATGCTTTTAAAGTGTCAATCTGTAGGGAAAAAAAACCCCATACATTACAGAATGTGTGTTGTGTTTATTTCAATACTATGCACACATTTTGGATGACCTTAATAATCTACCAGTGATTTAAGTTCTTAGGAGTGACCCTCTATTTCAGAGTCAGGCTACTCAAACTTTTCAAATCAGACCCAGTAAAGCAAACAAAGCAGAAAAGGTATTAAAGGATATCCTTAGCTTGAAACTTATGTTGAAGCGCTTTCCTGAATAGAATGAACCTAAAGACATGCTTGAGGTCTTTCTTGAAATAGGACATATCACATCATGCAATCATGGAATCATGGTAAAAGGGTAGAGAGATATGAAAAGAGACAGATAAATGTCTATGTTATTCGAATTAATGTAATAACCATATCAGTGCTTTAGAAGCTTTGAACAGCTCACCATGTTTCAGACTTTCAGTCCATGAGTTTAATTTCCAAGCATATAATTGCATCTCTTTTCTTCATGCCCATCAGCTTATAAAGATTCCATGCCTTTATGAATTTAAAAAAGAAAGTAATGCACTGAAAGGAAGAAGAAATATCCTACTTTCCATACAGAATCTCATGTGTTTTCTGCTATAAAACAAATAAGAACTTTATGGTAAACTGAAAGGAAGAGAAATTGGGAATATAGTGGAGAACCTACAGTTGTGCCCTATGAGAAGAGCGGAGCACAGCCAGTGACGATGACTGGGGTTAGGAGATCACCAGACAGATCTGTGGTGATAAGGCAGGTCCAAGTTGGAGCCAGGAAGCCATGTCAGCAAGTAGGGGCTGGGGTCAGAGGTCCCTGGCCAGGTACAGACACGGCCACAGCACAGCTCAGGTGAGTACCATGGTCCAGGGCCTGAGTTTAAATGCAGTTAAATGCAGTTCCTAAGCAAAGTAGGAGAGGGCCCTGAGGAGGTTTCTGAGGGCTGTTTCCCAGCAGGCTGATGCAGGTCACAGAGCCCAGGAGTGGGAGCTGGTCCTCACACGGGCAGCCAGACTCCTGCCTGCAGTGCTGAGCCTGCTGGGCACTCAAGTTCCTTGCTGGATGGGTAAGGATGGTTTGGTGCCAAGGGATGGGATTCACCTAGCTACACCAGACGCCTAATCCAATCAAAATGGATGAGTGAGTCTGAAGTCTTGCAGAGTAGGCATCTCTCTACAGTTCTGAATTAAGACTGCTGTATAAAATTGGGACTCACAGCCAGCTCCACATTTTCTTTTCCTGGAAGGACCCACTTGTGTTACTTCATAGCATGGTGCAATCTCTCTCACATCAAATTCTGCCTCACATCCTGATATTTCTTATTTCACCTGCTTAAAATGTAAGCTATATCCCAATGGTGCTTTTACTGCTGGTTTAGCAGCACATTCCCTCTGCAGTCTAACCCCGGATTCTTGGACCTTGCAGTTTTGGCAGAAACTCTTCAATTTTGCCTGAAGGTATTTCATTTGGACTGAAGCGAGATGGTAGACTATCCTTTCACCTCTGCTGCCTTTCTGATGGCCCAGGAGATAGCAGTGCAAGGTTTGAAATCCAGCAGGACACCCTTCCAAGTCAGGGGCAAGGATAAATGAACACTGACATGTCCCCTTCTAAAGCAAGTGCTGGAACCACAAAGCAACTGTATAAAAGGTGGTCACCACTATCATGAGTTGTGTTTGAAAAAATAAAGAGACAGTTCAGTGACAGAGGTTGGGAAATCAAAAGGAACAAAGGCACCTAACTCTGAGCTACAGGAAATTATGACTTCCAATCGCCAGCTTAGCTGCTCTCTTTACCAAAAAAGTCCAGGAAAACACAATCAGATGGGTGAATTCCCCAGTGACTTAAATCTTGTGCAGTGTCCCTGACCCAGTTTCTTCCCTTCAAGCATAAATCTTTCACACAACTTTTAGATTCTATGTCATTATAAGAACAGAGAAAAAGAAACCTCTTTATGTTACAAAAAACTGCTAGTAAAAAAGCCACAAACAATGTTTTGTAATTAATGAATCATGATGAAGCCGACCTAATGAATGTATGAGTGTATGGAGCATGAACTGGGACACCAGCAGAAAGGCTTTGGTAGGCCACTTAAAACAAAAGACAACACATTCCCGAATGCAGGAGCTCACTGGAGACCATCTGAGATGGGCAAAGCTACTGCTGTCAAAAGAGCAGAATGAAAGGAGTCAGGCACAGCTGGTGGAAATACACAGTAAAATTTCTTGAGGATAATTTTTAATTACATTATGATGGTCACAACAGAGAGGCTGAACTCGTGTCCTGATGGAAATTGATTACCCTCCACAAGGTGTCCCTAGGAGAGCCTCCAAACTGAGCCAATGTTTCCAAAAGACAGTCTGGCTTCTAGTCATAGCAGGTCAGCAATGTCCTGTCCTTCTAGCAGTGCAAAAGCCAACCTAATCAGGTGTGAAGCATTTGATGTATGGAAAAATTAACCAGCATCTAGAGAGAAAAGCTGGCATACGATGAAGAAACCTGGCACAAGATGAAGAAACCTGGCAGCGGAGACAATAGACCTGGCAAAATTTACAGGAGTTTCATTCCAGTTTTGTTGAAGGTAATTGTTTTCTGCTTTCTATTCTACATAGCCTTTCTTTTATTTTCATTCTAGGCTGTAAATCCAAATAAGTAAGCAAGATAGTCTACTGTGTGCCATGACACCAATCTGCAGGAAAGCACAAAAAGAACTTTCCATTTATTTCTCTCTAAACTCTTTGTTTTAAAACATGCTCCTAAAACTAACTTTACAAGCATCTTTTTATGGAATACAAATAATATGAGAGATTATATTAATTACAAAGTAAAGGCAAAGTAAAGTCTTACTATAATCACAAACCGACGGAAAACAGTATTATTTTTTAATAAAGCACTTAGCTAAAATCAGTGTCTTGCAGATTGGAGGAGAATTGCTGATGGAGTCTGGCAGCTCTTTCATAGAATTATTTGTCTAGATGAAGAATGTATGCAATGTTTTGTTTCAAAACAAAAACATAAACAAAACCAAGTATCCACACTTAAGATTTACCTAGCACAGTGTTTCACCCAAAGACACTCTCTCTTAGCTCTTTTTGAAGATCACCCTTTTCTGGCTGTCCTTGGATTTCTTCTGCCTTCTTCCTTGACATGTCTGTTGCTTTTTTTTTCTTTTTCCTGCCTGCACACAGCTCCCTCAAGAAAAATGAAAAGGAATTACACCCATCTCTCTCTCATCCCAAACTCTTCTCATACATTTCACCTTCCTGCATATGGCCAGAGTTTTGGGAAAGGGTTCTTATTGTTTTATCTACTTTCCCCAAAAAAATATAATTACACTTTTTCTGACTGACTAGTGGCTGTACCATAGCTCAGCTTTACTGAGATTTTCACATAACTCCTAGAATAACAAGACATATTTATAAAAAATCACCAATTGTTTCTTCACTGCAAAGCTTACCTAGACCAAGGCATTCAGTGATAAGCAGTTCAGTTTTCCAAACACACAACTGAATATTCACACTGTAGACCAGCTTGATTTGTATCTATGTATTTGCCTCCCAGAACAATGTGGTAACCTGCACTAGTAATTAACATCTTTAGTAGGATGGTTAGAGCTTTACTAGCATAATTTTTCACACTCTGCTCTAGAAGAAGCTGATGTCCTTTCTACAAAAGCAATAATATCAACTCCAAACTTAATTTGCTCAGGTACTGCTATCACAGAAAGAGAATTGTGTTGTACTGTATTGATCCTACACTGGCAGTAATCACAGCAGCTGGAGCAGCTGCCTCTACATGTGGTAGATGTGTGTCCATGCGTGCATGTCATCAACTTCTATCGCAGAGGAAATGTGGTGGCATATTTACCTATATATTTTGAAGATGTACAGTAATTTGAAGTAGCTTGCTTGTCACTGGGGATATATGTATGCCACTGGACACTTCTAGTATAAGAATACCAAGGCATGGATCCAGCATGGGGCAAAAGTGCACGGGAGCAGATAAATATGTGGTAGACAAAAGATGTGGGACAGATGGGAGGATATTCCGGTAGAGACCCTCCACGAAGAGCGTGGCTCTTATACAAACTGAGTGCTGAGAAAGATGAGTATGTTGCGATCTCTGCAGTTTCTCTATTCATAAGCTGGGAAAAAGTTGAGGCAGGACAATTAAAAGTGTGATGATATCACAACATCATTTTGACTAATAAGCAGTAATAAGAAACGCTTCCAAAACTTCTGTGAGACAATTTTACTAAAGTTGTGTGAACAGTGGGCTCTGATCCTCTGGCATACTGGCACGTGAATACACAAGGATATGTGCACCTACGTGTGCACCTCCCCTAAGCTAGGGACTACTGACATCTGGAAGCAAACTCTTCCAAACCACTACCAGTCAGTGGCTAACAAATCATATACTGACAAGCAAACTGTCAATATTGAGGTAACAGAGGTTTGAAGACAATTGTTGATGTGATTTAATTATGAATGTTGAATTTATCTCACTTTCCCCAAATTAAAAAACAAATTAGCTGGGGTGAGGTTCAAAGGCAGAAAATAAGAACTAAGTACATTTCCTTTACTGAACTATACAGTCATGGGCATGGAGATGTGTGATGTTCTGATGGGGCAAAATAATGCTATGCTCTGTTTCAGTCTGCATTGTCATTAGTCTACCTGCTTGCAATGATTTGGAGAAGAAGCTTTTTTACAATTTATACATTTTCATTGATGTCATGGAATCCTCCTTCTGCTTTTTCCGCTCCTCCTGATTCTGATACATAGATCTGTGATCTGAACTTCATCCAAATCACAGAATATTTTTGTGAATCTTTTATTTCTTTCTGCCTGGACCACTGTTCCCTTACATTAGTGTCTGAGACATAATGTCCTACCAAAGATATAGTCATTTCTTCCACAGAAGAAAGAAAATGTCCTCCTTAAGCTCTTCATATTGACAAAGGCAGACATTGATACTTTTTTTTTCCTTTGGTGTGCCTCTATTTCATCCCTGTACAGCAACCTTCTCAGGTATCACCCTACAAAAAAGTGTGGTAGATGCAATTCATTTAAAAGAGACCGGGACCTGCTGCATTTGGGGAGGCTGGGTGTCAGGACAATGAGTCTGAGTCTGTTACACTGGTTACATTGATTTTAGTTATTTCAGGCTTGGGATGCTTCGTGAAGCGTTAAATAAGCTGGAGAACCCTGATCAGGTCAGGCAGCAATTTCCAAGGCCTTTAATAAGAAACTCTACAGCCACACTGCGAATTAATGTTCATTGATGTCATGGAATCCTCCTTCTGCTTTTTCCGCTCCTCCTGATTCTGATACATAGATCTGTGATCTGAACTTCATCCAAATCACAGAATATTTTTGTGAATCTTTTATTTCTTTCTGCCTGGACCACTGCTCCCTTACATTAGTGGCTGAGACAGAATGTCCTACCAAAGATATAGTCATTTCTTCCACAGAAGAAAGAAAATGTCCTCCTTAAGCTCTTCATATTGACAAAGGCAGACATTGATACTTTTTTTTTCCTTTGGTGTGCCTCTATTTCATCCCTGTACAGCAACCTTCTCAGGTATCACCCTACAAAAAAGTGTGGTAGATGCAATTCATTTAAAAGAGACCGGGACCTGCTGCATTTGGGGAGGCTGGGTGTCAGGACAATGAGTCTGAGTCTGTTACACTGGTTACATTGATTTTAGTTATTTCAGGCTTGGGATGCTTCGTGAAGCGTTAAATAAGCTGGAGAACCCTGATCAGGTCAGGCAGCAATTTCCAAGGCCTTTAATAAGAAACTCTACAGCCACACTGTGAATTAATGACTGAGAAAGACAGCTATAGGAACAGCTGTAGGGAGACTGCAAGAATCTCAGAACTCTTGAATTTAACCTGTAGGAAAATCCTGAGATTTGACAGCCAGGAGAAAAGACATTTTGTGGAGAAAAGAAATAGGGTATTGAACCAGCATATGGGGCTTGCGGATAATAATGCCTTCTCTTGCTTGTGCTCCATATCCTGGACAATGTCATGAAATACTGTTATTGTGTTACTAACAGAAAGTGCCAAGAGGCCCTGAAGGGACTTTTTCACTTGATACTGCCACTGGGATTTATAAGTCAACCCCTTATCCCACCTGCACAAGCAAACCCAAATTCCAAGCACACATAAGCCCAATTTCAAGGAGCTTGTGCCTGACAGGTACAATCCAAGGAAGATTCCAAGAGAAGCATGAAAGGAAGTCATAACTGAACAAAACTTCCTTTCTTTCAGATTTCAACTTTGAATACACTTCTTTAACTTATATTTTCCTTGCTTATGAGTTTCCCTGCCTGCATCATCCTTTCTACTCCTTCCTCTCCTAAGACTAGACGGGAATCTGTAGCATACCTCAACAAAAGACAGTAAAATTACGTCATACAAAAGGTTGGTGCGAAAGTGTTTTAAAACTCTATGCACATCTACAACAGTACTTAATTAACCTAAATTATACTTTATTACTGACTACAATGTCTATCCTAAATTTAGTAACAGTAACATAATGATATCTTCACAACTGCATTCATGTGAAGATCATTGTGTGTTAGGCACATACCACACAGTGAAGGTCACCAACAAGGGAGGGAGGGAGGGAGGTGCAGTAAATACCTTTCATGAAAGAAGTAAAAAGAAGCAAATGCAAAGGTATAGGGTTGGTTTTTGTTTTGCTTTGTTTTGTTTTGTTTTGTTTAAATTTGCTGGGGAGTCAGTTTATGGGTAGAAACTCCTGGCATTCAAAACCTCACTTTCAGAATATTGGAAGTGTCATTGAGGTAAAATGAAATTGTAGCTCCATGAAGGTCTAAATGTGTCAGCCTGTCTAAAGTAAAGCTGAGTATTGCTACATCCTTTATAGAGAGGACTGCTGAATAACACAACTGCTCCCCTTTGCTAGGATGGATGTTGTGTACAGCTATGTGGGCAGGACATGGAGAGAAGAAGGTGGTGCTGTTCCCCTTGTTAACTTTTCACCCGGATTGTTTGGATCTGAAGGTGTCCTCTGTGCATATTACATGTTTGATCTTTTTGTCAGACAGCCGCGGTTCCTTCAGACACTTGCAGAGCCCCAGAAGAGATAGGGAGCATCTCAGAGCCCCCATCATTGCCACACTCCTGCAACAAGGGTACACCAGGGTGGGCCAAAGAGGGGCAGGCAGCCCCACAGAGCTGAGGAATTATATGTAAGGAAGCTTGGGCTTACACTGGGTTTATGCTCTCCAGTCTCCTGCTGTGTGAGCTCCAGAGTGATTTTTTAAGGGCTGCTTCATGGGAATTGTGTTGTCATGGCTGGAGTCAAGGTATGCAGCACTCATCTGTTTGAAGAAACAACAGGGAGAAATCTCTAGTAGATGAAGCCCTTGAGAGAGTTTCTTTTGACTCTTCCTAGGCTTTTTAGAACTGAGAAATCAAGCTTAATTGGAATTTAAAGACATTATATGGTAGGAATGACCGATGACACTTGATAGTTGAACCTGAATCAAAAGGACAGAACAAGTCATTTACAGGAAATATTTCAAAACAGGGCATTTAAATATCTTTAAATATTTTCTATAAGATCCCTCGGCTCTTTAGATCATTATTCAGAATTCATAAATAATAGTCTTATGCCCATTTAAAAGATATGACAAAAAGTGCTTTTCCATGGAGTTGCAAAAACTAATGCACTTTTACATCCAAGTACATTCCTAGAGTTAATCAAATGTTGCAAAATGTCCTTTAGTTTAATTGCATGTACAAACATACAGACAAAAAGAGAAAACAACTGAGTTTATTCATTATCTTTTTCTTCATTATCTTCATCGTGGCAGCTGTGGGCAAAAAGATCACATGAGGCTAAAGGGAGCCTGACTTCCTTGATCCTTACTAGTTTGTCTTCCCATTTATAAACTATCTTATAAACTATAAACAAGTAACTTAATAATAATACTTTTTTATTATTATTTTAAGCCAGCTAGGCAATTTCTGGTAAGTAGTCTAAACACAGAAAACTATTCTGTAAACTCAGAAATAGCCACACTAATAAAGTACAGTCATGGTCTACAACTTACATCAGACTTCAGTTGACAAAACTCACTTTCAAAAGGTTTAAACAATCATTACAACCTCGATGAGGTACTGACAAAAAGGTAAATAAAAAAAAAGCATCTCCACTGTGGATTATTTCATAAATTCTGTCAGTCCACTACGTATTGTATGTTCTTCACAGATTATGACTGATCCATGACAGTCCTGAGACGGGCCACTGCAGTTGCAGTATCATGGCTTTAAATGTAATATTGGACATCACCATGAGAAAAGAATACCCCCAGGAGCTGAGGACAGAAGGTAACACAGTGGCTCTTTCAGTGGTGTGGGAGACATGGCAAACTGCTGCATAGCTGAACAGTTCCCCTTTGTTCTCTGTTCAGCTATGGATCCGATTTCTCTGAATTGGGCTTATTACAATAAATATAGATGCACAACATGATTATTTATGGGAAGAAAACAGACAAAAGAGGTTGAGTTGCTGGTACCTAAAACCTCATTTTCTGAGCTTCTCCCCTTGAGGCCCTTTTCATTTGTTGCACCATTGTATTCTCATTGTTGCTCAATGATACAAGCCTAAGCTGTTCATCAATTTGCCCACTCCCCCAATCTCTTTCTCTCTCATGTGCGCTTCTTCTCTCTTCCCATGTTAATAGTTCCCCTGAAATCCTATCACTTTGCTGGAGGATTGATGTAAGTCTCCAGCAATTAACATAATTACAAGCCTGATTATCTTCTAATTGCATTATGAGTATTTGGTTATTCACTACACAAATTAGAGAAAATTAAAGAGGAGCAAGATCCTGTGGTGTGGGCGGTATGCTTTCTAAACTGTTATGAGCATCTGAATGCTGTGAGATAAAAAGAAGGTGAAGACATTTTATATTCCTACTGGCTCACAGTTGTTCTTGTCATTGTATAATTTTTTTCTTCTTTCAACAGTGTTTCATGTCACTGAAAGATGCGGTACTATTTCCTTTGTGCAAGTTGACTGACAACATACAGAAAACTAAAGTAAATGCCACATTTTTCTATGTAGATTTGGTAGAGTAAAACAATAGTTAGAAATTTGAACAAAAGGCACCTAGAGGATAGGCTTCTGTACTACTGAGAAACATAAATAATTCAAATACATAATTAAGGGATACTATTTGTGGTGACAGGGGAATGTAACAGTAAACAAACATCAAGCATTACAAAGTCCTTGCCTGTCTCTTTCTAGCATTTTTGAGGTTGCTGCATTATTACTTAAATAAGCAGGGATAAGTTGAAATAGTAACTACTAGAGGGCAGTTTTAAACCTGAATAGCACTTTGATGGGGCATAACCAATATAGGACAGGAGTCACTTTACTGGCAGCAATGCCAGCAATGAAAAGGAGTGCTTGAAATGTACAGAATGGAAATTCATGGAAAGAAAATTAAGTAACTGGATACATCTGAAAAATATATTTTTAAAAGGAAATATATGGAGTTTGCCCAAAATATGGAGAGAAAAACTTACAACAGGGAAAGGGAGCAAAGACTTACAGAAAGGATTGTAGCTTCTGCTGTTGTTGGGGTTGAAGACTATGACTGCTGCTGGAAAAACAGTCATCTCATGTCTCATGCAGGACTAACCACCCTGTTACACACACTAGACAGCCAGTGAGGTAGGAGGTGGGGCGGTCTGTTCAAAGCAAACCAGCTGAACTCCCCTGAGCAGCACTGTGAGCACCCTTTGCTGACTTCCACCCTAAGTAACTGCTGACTCTTCTTTCATTTTGGGGTAACTCGGTATCTGTCTTGTTATGAGCCAAATCCTGCTAATGTTCTTCATGGGAGCCTTTTTCATCTTATAGACATGTTCTTAACAGAAGTTAACCTGCCAACGCTTGAAATTGGTGTCCCTGAATGACTTTACAGGATACAGCAACTCTGGTCCCCTCCTGGTCTCAAGAATTCCAGTTAGAGCTACTGGCACCCAGCCACAAGGGAATAAATTGATGACATTTGCTTATTTCAAAAGGGTCAGCAAACAGCCTTTGGTCAGGAATTCTGCCTTCTGACCTAGGAATTGGATAGCGTGGCATTCAAATGTGTGACCTAAGGCTTTGCAGCTGTAAAGCATCCACTATGGAAAACCATTTCCATTCACATCATTTCCTTGTACCTGCCTGGTGCATTCAACTGCATTCCCCTCCAGCTTTGTTTGGAGACTTAGGAGCTAATGAACGTAACTTTCTCAAGCAAGCAAAACGTATACTGCAAAACTCACTGCTATTTGCATGCGAAGAAAAAGTGTAGCTGCAATCTCTTCCCTGGATCTCCTTACATATCACCACACGGTTTGCTGTCCAGAATATTCCCAAAGATATTCCATCAAAAAATTCACTAATAACACTTCCTGTCTCCAAATACTTCCTATTGCTTGAGCCAGTAGTTGCAAATGTAGAAGTCCTAAATAGGGCCACAATCCTGCAAGCAGGTCTCACCTAAATAGGCTTACTTTTGGTGGGTGAGGTATCCACTCTAAATGTCCCAAGGGCATCCATGGGAATAGGCTCTACACTCAAACTGAAGTGGTGATACCAGAATATAGTCATTCTCTTTTCTGCTCTTTTCAATATTGCATCCCCTATTTAGCACTCTGGTCCTAATTGTAAAGGAGGTTGCAACATCTCAAAGAGTTTTTGATTCACCTCATATCTTAGAGCATAGTGAATTTCAAGCTGTGGATACAACTTCTGTTGAGTTCTCTAACCTCATCTCCCATTCAGTACTGTAATTCACAACTGAAGAAACATGCTACTTCTCATTAGAAAGCACCAAAAGGAGTACCATTATTTTACACAAAGAAGACAACAGCACGTTTTGAAACAATGGCAGCAAATCTCCTGGATTTTACAGGCAGTAGGGTGCGTTCCAGGCCTCCTGCTGGACAAGATAAAACGTACTGCAAACTAAAGCAAGACAACGTTCAGTCAAGTATCGAAGTTTCCTATGCAGAATTCAACTGGCCTTGTTACTACATACATGCCGCAAAGTTTCCCTTAAAACAAAATGAGATCTGTCTTATCTGAACTTCTCTATTCATACCTCCTTAGGATGGGCAGAAAAGGAATGCCTTTTTTTCCACATCTTCTAGGACATAAAAGTATGTCTTGCTCAGTAGAGCTCTCAAGGTCCATGACTCCTGGACATTTACTGATGAAAGAAGTCGGCCATTATTAAAAAATCAATTTAATACAAATTTAAAGGGGAAAGATGAGAACAATCTTAATTATGTATCATTCTAGCACAGCCATAAAAAAATCCCTCATCAACAGAATTTTCTTAAATACAAATGAACCATGTATACATATTTTCAATTGCTGCTGCCAAGTGTGTGTATGAAACTATGTGGGAACACATCACCATGTGCTTCAACTGATCCATCTAGACAGAAAATAAAGAGAGAAGCCATACACCATATGACTCCTTAACAGATAATTTAAAAATATTTTTCAAGTGGGTTTAAAATAGATTCAACATGAAATTGAATTTTTGCAAGTAGGTAAAATTTCATGTAACTTCTTAAAGCTGTATAACTTTAATAGCTGTAGACAGTGGGCCAAATTCAGCTTTAACGTAAAACACTGAATTTAATGAAAAGCTTCATTGAATTTACTGGCAATTTGCCCAGTTGCCACAGGATTCAGTTTTGCACAGTCTTTCACTTTCCTCCCACTGCTCCTCAAAGCTGTCAGATGTACATATAGAAGTTTTCAGAAGTCCAGGACTGGTAGTGCAAGAATAGCTGTAGACAGTGGGCCAAATTCAGCTTTAACGTAAAACACTGAATTTAATGAAAAGCTTCATTGAATTTACTGGCAATTTGCCCAGTTGCCACAGGATTCAGTTTTGCACAGTCTTTCACTTTCCTCCCACTGCTCCTCAAAGCTGTCAGATGTACATATAGAAGTTTTCAGAAGTCCAGGACTGGTAGTGCAAGTGGGTTTAATAGTCTAATATCGAAAAGCCTGTGGAGAAAAGCCACCCTCCAATTCTGTCAGGGGAAGTAAACAATAGATCACCATTTTCACTGCTGCCTTTGTAACAGGCCATTTTTTAAATTCTACAAATACTTTGTTCTGAATGGCACCCCTGAAATTTAAACTGAAGCCTGGACTCCCAAGTGAAAGAATGAATTAGAAGGAAATAAACGTGGATTTTTTCTTTTGCACTAGCATTTTACAGTCCCACTTTGCACGCAGGTAAGAATTATGAGCATCTGATTATCGACAGAAGACATATACTTCCTTTGAAAAAATCCTGTGCAGTACATAGATAAAATTTCCACAACGCAGTGCCTCTGAGACCCAAATAAATTGCCCATGTGTGTTCTTTACAAGTTATGTTAACAATTTCTAGGAGGCAATATTCGTGACAGGATAGTCTAGAGCCATCTCAGATTGTTTTAAAACAGAAAGCAGTACATGACTTAGCAGGCAGGCCATAATACCGTGCCACAGCTATCCTTAAATTTGAAGTGGTATCTTCCTTTTTGATGTGAACCTTCTCCACCACAGTGAAAAGCAAACAAAATATTGTTTCCCTGCTTCATTACTTTAGTAAGAAGGATTGACGACATGCTTAGCTGGCAGGAAAAAATAATTTATTTCACTGTCACCTTATTTGTTCACCTGCTGCAAGGTAAATAGAAGCTAAGTCACTTTTTATTTGTTTAGCTTTTGCAAGACACCCATACTGACAGAGCTAGCATTATCTATTATGTACAACCACTCTATTATACTGATCACAGAAAACAAAAATAGTGCGAGATCATCTATAACCAACTTCACTCAATATTTGTTGAAAATAACACTTCACCTTTTAGATTTTTGAACACAATGCCTTATTTTTTTTTTCACTTATCACTTTTCCAATTTAAAATGTGTTTTGAAAATAACAGTAAGTTAACTTATTTCATGTTCAAAATGTACTGGGAAAGTAAACGGTCCACATGTAGGAGTTTTCAGTGTATGGGTTTTATCTGTTATCAAAGATCTATTACTATTGTTAGTAAAATCTCTGTCATAACAGTACAAAAAATTTAACTGATAAATATATTTGAAAACGCAGTTAAGAGCCAATTCCCATGTTAATTTCTCAGAGAAATTTCCCGCTAGGGTGTGGCTGAAAGCAGAGAAAGTGAGTAGGGATTGTACAGAGATTACTATGTATTAGCGTAAACCATATCTTTTCCTGTGAAGTGAAGAATGGTATAAGCTCCACACTCAAAATGAGAGTATAAATTTGACTCAACAAAGCAGCCTGCCTGCAGGAGCTTGCTCCACTCTCTCATTTCATAGCACAAATAAAATGCTTTTTTATCCTGCTTTTGCAAATAGAGTCAAACATTCTAAGTAAAGTAAAATCTTGTATCAAGGGGCCAAGCAAAGAATTTACGTTTCAGGAGATTGCCTGACAGCGAAATGAGATGCAGGGTGAGAAGGTATGATGGCAAACAGATATAAGGCCACAGAAGTAAATGTAGTGAGGGTTTGGCTTCATTTTTTTCTGTTTCATGTTGACTTCAGCACATGCAGGACTGAGCTCGTCGTCGTCACTTTGGTGGATTAGCAATTGGCTCCGACACTCCGCTGGCCTCTACATGGGCAGACCTGCTACAGCCTAATCCCCACCTGCAGCTGGCTTAGTGGGGTGTGCTTTTCCAGAAGTCTGTAAGAAGAATTGAATTCATACCTTCCTTAGCCGTAACAAGAAGTTGTCACGGTCTCCACAGATTACAAATACGGGCAACATTTCTCTCTCTGCCACGTGAATTCTGGTATGCACCGTTACTTCGCTTACAGTAAATAAAGAGGTTGCTTACTGCTGCAGTGTTTACCTATTGAAATATTACTATTTCAAGAATTACATTAATATCTTTGAAATGTCCTTTTTGCTACTTTCAAATTTTCAGAACTCTGTTTTCTAATGACGATTTCGGAAATATGCAAAAGTTTTCTGAGAACATGAACATCTTTTACTCCCCTTGAGCTCTTGGGTCGCTGTGCTAGAGCCGTTCTGAGGCTCCCTCTTCCAGATGATCACTTACTCACACGTGTAAACAGATGGGAGCACATTCAGGGGGGGAATCTGAAACTACCAGCAAGAGGGAGGGCATTCACCTAAGTTGAAAATCCAGGTTCAAGCCTCTCTTGTAAAGCAGACAGAAGAACAAACTGACCTTTGTGCTCTCTAGGTTCACATACATCCATTGGTCGGTTGGGTATGCTAAGTTTTATTCAGTTTTAACCAGAAAATCCTTCTTGAAACTGAACTTTTGTTGAAATTGGTACATTTCTGGGAAAAGAAGAAAACCTTCCCATTTCAGCTAACCAACATTTTCACTGAGAGATTCTGACACAATTCTCATGGTAAATAGATATCTTTAAATTTTTATTATGATTCAGTAGTGCTATATTTGTGTAGAGTACATTACGTTCTGTGTTTACTTAATCTCAGAAGATATAACAGTAATATATGGAACGGTTATGTACAGTGGGAAGATTTTCTGTATACATTGGATATATTAACCTGCTATTGTTGTATGTTTATGGAACATCAATGAAAAAAATAAAAATATTATAACACTTGATCTTCGTTGACAATATCATGCTAATACATCATATTTTATGTATTCTGAAGAGACTTTTTTTCCTGTAAAAAATCACTACCTCCCAGTATTTTTTCAAGACTGTTGTACACTCATTTGCCAATAGCAGATACTTCATTTTCCTTACAATTCTGGGACCAAAAAGGCAAGATATGTTCTGAGGTATACTTCACTTCATACTAGCCTGTACTTAATGTGTACACTGTGGAGAGATGTCAGCATCCTCAGCTTTTACCAGCCACGTTTGAATGCTGGCCTTGCTATTATTTGCAGCACCTGACCAGCAGCCATGACTTTGGTCTCCACTTTCAAGCTAAACCAAAAATGTAGCGAGCTGTCTCCAATGTTTCTGTTGGATAAGTATATAAGCTTGTTTTCAACTTTTTTTAAGACACGTTGGATTTTAATATACCACAGTTCTGGACTTGTTGTGCTCTTTGGGGCTAGCAGCAGAGGACAAAAGTAGAGAAAGTAAAGAGCTAGTCTAACATATTCTGGCAGGAGGTCCTTGCATGAGACACCAGGGACTTTAAGTGAGAATTTGATGTTTTCCTCACACTCATATCTTCTTTTCTTGTCAGCAGCTGAAGGTCTGGCTAGCAGTCTCCAGGGCGGTTCATTTGGAGAACATTTACAGTGAGCCACCAATGAGCTAATAATGGCTGGGAAATAATACCCTGGCACCCACATTTTATCTCAGGATTGCAGCAAGTGGCAGTCACTATTGTGCCGTAATTTCCTCTATTTGCTGGAGAGGGTTTCTCCAGCAATCTGGGCAGAATTCAACATTAGCATCAGTAGTACTGAGTTGTAATCTATTTTCTCTGTTCACTGCATGATGCTATTACCAAGTAATTTCCTATAGACTCAACCATGCATCTTGCATTAATGTAAGTTCTAAACCTCTTCAGGCATTTTATTTTTCCACATTTTCCTCACCTCCAGCATCTGGTGGCCTGCAAGTGAAAGCCTGGGCAAAGAACTACTGACCCCTTTAAATGGTTTTCTAAATTTATGAGTTATTTTAACGTGAAGGACAGCTGCAACTTTTTTCATAAGTTTGGATTTTCTGCCTTTTGTTTGTTTTTATGTTGCTTACAGCCTAACTTTGGGTACTTTAGTTGATTTTTGTCACCTTAGTTGAGGATGTTTAGAGCTGCCAAAACCCTGCAGGAAAGGCTTACGTAATCATGGTTGATTCTTTACAGTTTGTTGAAGAAAGCATAAAAAGTTCTCACTTGTGAGATTCTGTTTTGCCGTTTCACTACTTCAGTGGTCAAACTTTCTTGCTGTGACACACTTATTCTTTAAGATGCTGAAAGGGATTATATGAACTCATGGAGGTTAGGGCTACCAGAAGCCACTGCTGAGTGCACATGGGCATATCAAATGAAAGACCATACCGTACTTGCACTGTTCGCTATAACCTACTTGTACCCTTCATGGGTTATTTCCAGAGATAAGAGGAAGTGTGTCCCAGTATAGTAATTCTTACAAACTATATTTAATCTCCAGAAATTTCTTTTCTGTATTTTGAAATTAACCAGCATACTTTCTGTCTGACTAATTAGGCCAACATTCTTTTAAAGGGCATCAGTTTGCTTCATTTTCAAATTTACTTATGGAGAATTATCTAATGCAACTACTCCAGTATATTTAGGTGCCTGTTCCCTATCATTTTTTCAAGTTATTTTGATAAATGGACGTACTGATGTTTGCTAACCACAGAACGTGATTTTAGAGAACATCTTTGAGACATAGACCAGGAGTTTTCACATATGCTACAATTAAAGTGAAAAACACTGTATGCAATTCATTCACCCTCTGGAGAATACAACCTACAGGGACTCTGGGCTACAAAAATATAATGTTATATGGAAAGACGAGTCACTAGCCCACCTTGTACCTGCCCCACTCTGGTAAAACACATCCTTTTAACAAGAACAAAACTTCATGGATTTTGCATTTACTGACAACAGCCAGTGATAGTGTTTTCCATATATTTCTTTTTTTGTCCTCTAAATTTCAAGGCAATTTTAAAACTGTATTTCTGCTTTCTTCTAGGTACCGTAGACCTAAGGAAAACTTTAACAATGTTATTGAGAAAGTAAATAAATAAATAAATAGAAAGATGCAATGTACCCTCCACCATCACACACTCATTCTTATGCCTTTTCTACCCCTTCAAGTCAATCTTTCATAAGACTCACTAAATTCACTGGAGTCCATATTTTACTCAGATGTCTTTAAAGCATCTGTCTCTTCTCTCCTCTCCCCAAAAAATTTGTTTTTTTGTCACTAAAATGTTTGTCATAGGTCTGTACCATCCCTGCTGATCATCCGCTTTAACTTGCCCGACAAAGAACTGCTGTAATGAAATATGTGAACTTAGTGACTAGGAATGAGGCATTATGACATGGTGTAGTCACTAATTTGTCTAGATGAAATGGCATTGGAGGGTATCTTGTGTCTTTCCCATTTCATTTGAGATAACAATGATGGTTTTGTTAACACAGGCCCTTAGGTTCCTTAAATGGCTGCTGGTCCATTACATTTGGAAACACTGCCTAAATAGGGTATGAAATCATATATTCATTTTTTAGAGAGACACTAATGAGGGCAAAAAATGAAAGCTGAACTTAACCCTACCCAACAATTAAATTCAGCAGTGGAGTTTCCACCCTAAATACAGAAAATACCATCTTAAAGATAAACACTGAAATATGTTGAAGATGCATATTATACATGAAGTATTTTATTATTAACCTTGCCTGACATCTAATACACACTTCAGAAAAGCTCTTTTGGGCTCTACTTCATTGATTTTAATGGAAACCAAAGGCCTGGTCTATAAAGTACATATAGAAGGCCATATACCACACTGCAAGTAATTTGGCATACATCCATAAGTCTTGAAAGGAGAGGCACTTAGAAGTGTGAATGTGAATTGCTTTGCAATCTGCAGTGTGGTAATATAGCTGTCAACCATATTTCATGTTGTGCAGGACTATCGACAGAAAGCATCTCTAGAAAGACATGCTTTTTAACTAGCAGAGACTGAATGACTGACATCCAAATACCCTTTTTTTCTATCGGGGTCTAAAAAGTACTATTAAGAAGTGCAATAGAGAAGACTACCTTTCATAGAACATGGGAAACTTACCTAAAATGTGGTGGAAAAAAAAAATCCTTCTACAGAGTGTGCATGTAATATTAAAGAGAGAGAAAATTCATGTACTTGCATACAGCCAGAAATGTGAAAGTTGGTGGTTTTGGTTTGGAGGGTCTGTGAATCCTTATAAGGTTTCAATTCCTCCTGAGCTTGCACCCTTGAGTTTTACTTTGGGTTATGGGGTGAAAAAAAAAATACTCAAAATAATACCCATAAAGTTACCAAGATGCTCCTTTCTTCAAGATGAAATCATTAAAACCCATGAAGTCTTGGCAGCATTTCTACCCGAAATTATCTGTTTTCTAATATTCTCTGGCTATTTAGCTTCACTGAAAAGTTTACAAATTTTGGCAAACCTCATCTCAGTTCTAGTTTTGTAGCAGATCATGAAGACATGAAAGTGTCTACCTGCTTCTGCTTTCATTATGAAAGCTTCCCCATCATTTATATGTGGCCATCTAAATCAGGCAATAGCGGCTGAATTCACGCATTAGAGTCATCTGGGATCTAAAAAAGATGAATTTGACTTCTGTAGCACAATAACAAGATTTATGTTAAACCCTTTACTTTCTTGCTCAATTGGGTATCTCACTTTCAACTACTCTTTGATGTGCTGTGTTCTGAGCAGGCCACCAGATTTCTCTATGGTGCAGTTTCTTCCTATTCTGTAATATCCAGATAACATTTACTCAGCTTTGTAAAGGTGCTTAGACAATTTAGGATGAATGACTAAAAACCAATTATTACTATTACGTTCTAACAACTGTATGAGCCATATATAGAAAAAAAGGTATAGCATTCACAAAGCAGGCATTTTAAAATGAAACAGGTTTTAAGCATTCAGATTCTGGGGTGAGGGGAGGGTTTAAGTTATATACCCGGTAATATTGCATTCAATGCAATATTGCTGCTTAGATGGAATTAATCTTTTAAAAACCGGTTCACCTCTAGAATAAGACTTAGAATTTAATAATCCATTCAAATTGGTCCAATTAGGGATGTAATCCAAATAACTTTTCTCAAAAAAATTATTAAGAAAATATCCCTGCATGTTTGGTGTCCTGTAGCCTCTGCACACGTAGTACCTGTTTCACTTTAATATCCCCCTGCTTTTCAGAAGCCAACTATAATTAAAAAAAAAAAAAAAAGTTTAAAATTGTTAAGAAGGAAGCCAAAGTGTTTGATAACAGATAAAACCAGGGTCAGTGTCTGATCCACTGGCGCTTTCCCAGGCACGAGACATGTTTTCCCCAGGGGTCATCAGGTCCAGGCAAGCTGCATTCTTTCTGCCAGGCACTTTGTAATGTGCAATGAACAGTGTCATTTATTTTCATTTCCTCATACTTAATTGCATGCTTCTTGCTTCCAATATTAAGCCAGAAGGCAGGTGGTAGAAGCAGTAAACTAAACTACTACTAGCTGTCGGAGTTATGGACCATGCTACTCTCCCCCTGAAACAACCCAATTGTTTACAATTCAGCAGAAACTGCTGAACTGGAAAAACACTTGCTTCCATTGCACAATCAATAGAGATTTTTTCTTTTATTCTGAAAAAAAGAAAAAAAAATGATACTCTATGCTGAGCAAACAAAGCTACTTAAATTTATCAACATTTTATCACAGTAATAGGAAGCAATATATGAAGTTATTGTTTTGGTATATGTACCAAAAATAGTTTTAAAGTGAGATGGCTGCTTTAGCCACGTAACATGTCAGTAATGTTACTTCTGGAATCAATGAATTCAGTACTAAGCTGTTTAAAAATGTAACGATCATGCCTGAATACAGAAATAAGACCTTTATCAGGTATGCAAAATTTAAACTTATCATATTTGGAATTCAATGATTTAATTCATTGCAGAAGTTAGCATTTATTTAATTTTCCCCATTATAATAAATAAAATAAAGCTTTATCAAAGACCCCCTTAAAGAACTTACTTAACTTCATCTTCATGGTGCACCCAGGCTTTATTTCTGGTGTACTTTACTGACGGGTATGGCACTTCTACAGAAAAATCAGGATTTATTGGCATATTTATATGTTATGCAAAGTTCTCATGCCACTGTTGCATTCATGGATAGCACTTTATAATGTATAAGAATTTTTTCAATCGTAACACTGTTGTGCCGCAGATTTGTGTTATTGTTGACATATCCTGCTGAAGCAGATACTGGAAATCATACCATATTACTGTTAAAAAATGACAAAGGGGGAAAAACAGGGTAATAGTAAATATACTCATGATCATTTAAAAAGTATCAGTTCTCACTCCAGTGACTTCTAGCTCTACCCAACTGTTTTTAGATAAAAAGGTGCTAGTTATTCCTGCTGAAATTATCTAACAGTGGTAAGTAATAAATACAGGATTTCTACAAATATTATTTGCTTTTTTGCGTAATAATACAAGTGTTAGTAACATACCTAGCAAAAAATCACTATACCAGAACACGCTCCCCGTTTTAGTTCATAAGTTTTCCATGTACATGTTCTAATATGTTAATTAATAACTATAATTTTATACAATTTCCTGTGTATCATGAACATATCGCTGTTCATTTTCTGTAATACCCTACTAAAAGGTTACTGATACTGTTATTTCAGGATAAATAGCGTATTTCAACCGCATGACAAATACATGCAAGTTCAGGCTGAATCCTGCAAATTACTCTACATGGAAGCCCTTACACCTTGGCACTACACCCTCTTGATGTCAGTGGAGCTCTGAGCAAAGGAAGTATCACTTTGCGTGCACAGTAAATTGGAATTGTGGAGCTCCATATTAGGAGGAATGAGACATCTCATTTACAAATAGCAGTAACGTAAAAGCAGGCATACTTCATTAAACAAAAATACAGTCCTAATCTCTTGTGTCTGAAGAAAGAATATAGACTAAGAAAAGAATATAAGCAAAAATTAAGTTACATTTGTAACCTTTCCCACTTCCAGCAATCAGGTATTGATCAATTTATTAGCTGAATTTGAATCTCTGTTCTTGTAGGTAATGCTCACCTGCACTTCTATCATTGATGAATTTGTTTATTTTCATAAGTAATTTTTTTCTTCATAAAATCCTATGGTGCATCCAGAGCATCCTAATTAAACTGAAGATCCAATTGCCCTAAGAAATGAGTGGACAAAGGTTAAAATTTGGAAAGCCACTGAACTGTCTAAAGCATCAAACTTTGATTTTCTTGTACGATTTACCTTTTAATATATTAATATTTATTATATTAAATTCTATTTGTTTTCAGTGAAACTCAGGTCTGCAGACCTAGTTTCCAAAGGTACTCGGGAACCTCATTAGATTTCAAAGTATTCATATACTCCCATTAAAATCAGTGGAAGTTAAACGTCTTTTGGAAATCCCAATAGTTACTTTTTTTCCCATCCTTCAGCACTAAAATCTCTTAGGAAATATGATTTTTAAGGCCAGAGTTTTAATGTCATTAGAATACCTGATTCCTAAGTGACAATCATCTAATTTGTTCTGGCTACCCTTACAATCAGTGGGGAAGGACCAAGAAAACCAGAGGTGGTGTGGGCAATTTGGAGTTATCCGTCACTTTCCATATCCAACTGGAAGAATTTAGACTAACTGACTCCTTTTTTGCCCCTCACCCAGGTACCTGAAATTAGGTGAGATGCATCAAACCTCACAGACTAAAAATAGGTCCTTTTGGATGTATTTTCAAAAAATGGAATGCCTTTTCCCCATCACTCTGCCCAATGTTTTTTGCTCCAACTCCCAACCTTCCTCTTGTGATCTGTTTTTTTTAAGACAGATTAGAGGCAATTCCAGAAAAACAGAGAATCCCAAATGAATATAAGGAAAGCTTTTAAATTCTGAAGAAGAAAGGGTTTAAGACATGCCTCTGCCCTCAGGATTCCCCATTGCTGAGTTCTCGGTAACAGTACTTTTGAATCATTTTGAGTTACCAAAGTCCACCCACATACTGAAAAATGAGCTTAAGGAGCAATTTCAGTCCTTCCCCACCTCAGTAATGTACTGTATAATCACTTTTTGAATTAATATAACAAAATTTCTTGCAGGGGGGCAAGCCCACCACTTAGTAGAATTTCTGGCATCCAACTTAGATAGCAAAATTTCTTAACAAGTCCTGGGGAGAGCTAGGAATGGCACATGGAAAGTCAGTACTTTTAGGAGAAATTGGAAACATCAAAGGGAAGGGACTATTCAAAGTCCTTTAATCTACACAATTATGCCATGTTAGCATGCATAGGGGGAGATACCTCCTTCCACCCAAGAGTCATAACATACAGTCTTCTTCTAAGCACTTTTTTCATGAACCAAAGGGCAATGAGTCTTTCCTCACACTCTTTTTCCTCCCAAAGTTAGCCAGATGCAGAAGTATTTTCCAGCTCCTGCCCTGCCAAAAATTCCCTTTAGGAGAGACAGAGAATGCAAGATGGTAGCAAGGTGGACTACAACCTGCAGCAGGAAAGACCCAGGATTCATCACTCGATTAAAAAAAACAATAATTTTTTTTTAAAAATTAAATACCTAATTGAGCCCAAAAGACAACTAAGCCTCCCTTTCTGTAGGAGAAGCCCCTAGTTACTAAGCCCTTAGCAGTCCCTTATCCCTGGATACTCAGGAAGCCATTAGTTGGGAAACTTTTTGAAGTGGGAGTGCTGGAGGGCAAAATCTACACACATATACTTGGTAGACCAGTAACAGCTACCAGGCTAGGTTATATAGGTTAGTTAAGGAAAAGAATACTTACTTTGTGAATTCCAGTAGTGCCTGGATATGACATAAGAGACCATGGTGCTCTGCATGGTTAATGGATGGTTAAGATTGCATTTCTTCTTGCAATGTCCAAAAAAGACGTGTCTCTGTACTGCAGACATTGATAACTCAGGATGCAAGTGCTCCTGGCCTTATCCTGTAGCTGATTTGGGGTATTTTGAAATTAGGCAAGTTAGGTACTTACAGTACTAAGCATAAAAGTCTGTCTGTAGAGTCCAGCCTGATATGCTTTTGGAAACTAAAGGCCTTTCCCATTGTACTCCACTATTCATATTTTTAAAGTCAATCAAAAGTGTTGATTTTTGCAGACTCAAGACCAAAGTCCTCACTGGAAAAATCATACAATTTAGAAAAATGATGATCCCCCAAAGATATCTTTATTGGACTTCAGCCAAGAAGACTGCTGAACATGAGTACATTACAGCATTAGCAAAGACAGACTAGTCTGCCTGCAACACAGATTGCTATGGGCTAATAAAACAATACCCTCCTAACTGCAAAATCTGCTTCCTTATTTCTTGGTGGACTCACTCCACGGTTTTTTGACTTCCATTGTGATACTGCATTATGGAAGCATCCAGAAGTGTTTGAGGGCTGGCTAGAACTGTAAGTATCTTAAACAGAGAGACATCTAATATTTATATACTGAAATGCCTTTTATGTTGCCATTTGAAGCACATTCGCTGCGTAATCTTGCAGATCACTCATTCACAGGTCATGTCTATATATCTATAAATTCCCAAACTGCAGTGTTTGGTTTTCATCTATCCAGATGAATACCCCAAAAAATATCACTTACCCTTTGACATGATAAATGACTCTGTGGGGATTTTATTGCTGAGATGCAATACTCTGGAGAGTCATGCAGTCGTGCAATCCAATTAGTGTTTTAGATGGTGCAACATCATTCAGGGAATGAATGGGTAGAGATACTTTACAAATAATATTGTCAGGACTGTCTTTTCCCTACCTCTTCCCTAAATCGTCTCCACAGACATGGATGTGCACACATACAGTGTTACACACTGTGTAAATGACTGTCCTGGATAAGATCATTTCTGCTTAGAGAGACCATTGTTTTTGTTGAATGTCATTTATAAAGGTTTTTTGAATTGTAGACAAAATCTTTACATAGAGTACACGTTGATGAGTACACGTTGAAAATGAAGAGAAAAATATTTGTAAGCTGTGTCAGTCCCTATACTCCATTTCAATTTCATTTTTACGAAGGCATTTGAAAGCAGTGGAGAATCTAGTTTGAACTTTTATTTTTATTTCAGTTTTGTCATGTCCAAATTATAAAAGGCAGATCCCAATTCTTTGGGTACTGCAATTTAATTTACCTCCAAAGATGTATTTATTTTTTTCCACTTTTTGCTATATTGTTGCTCACAGCTGAAACTGCTCAGTCATAATGAAAACACACTTACTGCATTCCAAATGCCTGCATAAGTATGCATTTGGGGGATGGTTTCCTTTTATTTAAAGTTATCTGCAAGGAAAAATATTGGCAAAATATACCATTCTTGAGAGAGTTTTCACTAAAAATTATGCAGAGAAAAAAAATATTGCAGGTGCCTATTCCATTGAGCCCTAATTTCATAGAATCATAGAATCATTGATTGGAAAAGACCTCTAAGATCATCGAGTCCAACCGTCAACCCAACACCACCACCCACTCTACCATGTCCCTAAGTGCCTCATCTACACGTCTTTTAAATACCTCCAGGGATGGGGACTCCACCACTTCCCTGGGCAGCCT